>NC_090750.1:59013447-59025947 GCF_036898095.1 Palaemon carinicauda | reverse complement strand
TAAAATATTTTATTTTTCCTCGTTCCCTTTCCTCACTGAGCTATTTTCCCTGTTGGAGCCCCTGGGCTTATAGCATCCTGCTTTTCCAACTAGGGTTGTAGCTTAGCAAGTAATAATAATGATAATAATAATGATAATAATGATAAAAATATGTTTGTGATAGAATGCGGGAGTTTTTTATAGTTACAAATAGAACTTTGTAGAAAAAAAAATATTTTGATTAACGTCTTTCAATATAAGTTTGTATTCTGTAGTTGAATTGCGAAAAATTATTTAAAGAAATAGAGTCATATAATCTATTTGACATAACTTTATGCTTCTTAAACAGAATATTCTCTAATTCCTGAGGACTTTACTCTATGTTGTGAAGTGAAACTCTTTTTCTCCATATATACTTTTTCCATATGATTTATTTGACATAAATTTATGCTTCTTAAACAGAATTTCTCTAATTCATGAAGACTTTCCTCTAAGTCGTAAAGTGAACCCCTTTTTTCATATATTCCTTTTCCATAAGATTCATTTGACACAACGTCATGCTTCTTGAACAGAATTTCTCTAATTCGTAAAGATTTTCCTCTATGTCGTAAAGTGAACCCCTTTTTTCATATATTCCTTTTCCATAAGATTCATTTGACACAACGTCATGCTTCTTGAACAAAATTTTTTCTAATTCATAAAGACTTTCCTCCATGTCGTAAAGTGAACTCCTTTTCTTCATATATACTTTCTCCATATGATTTATTTGACATAACTTCATGCTTCTTAAAACAAAATTTCTCTAATTCATAAAAACTCTCCTCTATGTCGTAAAGTGAACCCCTTGTTTTCATATATACCTTTTCCATAAGATTCATTTGACACAACGTCATGCTTCTTAAACAGAATTTCTCTAATTCGTAAAACCTTTCCTCTATGTCGTAAAGTGAACTCCTTTTTTTCATATATACTTTTTCATAAGATTCATTTGACACAACGTCATGCTTCTTGAACAGAATTTCTCTAATTCATAAAAACTTTCCTCTATGTCGTGAAGTGAACTCTTTTTTCTTCATATGTACCTTTTCCATAAGATTCATTTGACACAACGTCATGCTTCTTGAACACAATTTCTCTAATTCATAAAAACTTTCCTCTATGTCGTAAAGTGAACCCTTTTTTCTTAATATGTACCTTTTCCATAGGATTTATTTGACACGACGTCGTGCTTCTTGAACAGAATTTTCTTTAATTCATAAAGACTTTTCTCTATGTCGTAAAGTGAACTCCTTTTTCTTCCTATGTACCTTTTCCATAGGATTTATTTGACACGACGTCGTGCTTCTTGAACAGAATTTTCTTTAATTCATAAAGATTTTTCTCTATGTCGTAAAGTGAACTCCTTTTTCTTCATATGTACCTTTTCCATAGGATTTATTTGACACAACGTCGTGTTTCTTAAACAGAATTTCTCTAATTCATAAAAACTTTTCTCCATGTCGTAAAGTGAACCCCTTTTCTTCATATGTACCTTTTCCATAGGATTTATTTGACACAACGTCGTGCTTCTTGAACAGAATTTTCTTTAATTCATAAAGACTTTTCTCTATGTCGTAAAGTGAACTCCTTTTTCTTTATATGTACCTTTTCCAAAGGATTTATTTCACACAACGTCGTGTTTCTTAAACAGAATTTCTCTAATTCATAAAAACTTTCCTCCATGTCGTAAAGTGAACCCCTTTTCTTCATATGTACCTTTTCCATAGGATTTATTTGACACAACGTCGTGCTTCTTAAACAGAATTTCTCTAATTCGTATAAACTTTAATCTATGTCGTAAAGTGAACCCCTTTTTTCATATATTACTTTTCCATAAGATTAATTTGATACAACGTCATGCTTCTTAAACAGAATTTCTCTAATTCATAAAACTTTCCTCTATGTCGTAAGGTGAACCCCTTTTTCTCCATAAATACTACAAGCGTTAAAACATTTGATATTGCTTATAAATAAGATCAGCTAAACACACCAGGAGAAATATCATAAGAACTATAGAAGTTAATGATCATCGCATGAACTATATCCACCTACTTAAAATATGCTGAAAACAATTACCTATTCTTTTTTTCCACATTCTCCTCTGTCCTCATACACCTGACAACACTAAGATGACCAAACAAGTCATCCTTGCTCAAGGGGTTAACTACTGCACTGTAATTTTTCTGTGGTTATTTTCCTCTTGGTAAGGGTAGAAGAGATGCTTTAGCTATGATAAGCAACTCTTCTAAGAGAAGGACACTCCGAAATCAAACCGTTATTCTCTAGTCTTGGGTAGTGCCATAGCCTCTGTACCATGGCCTCCCACTTTCTTTGATTAAAGTCCTCTTGTTTGGGGGTACACTCAGGCACAAGATTCTCCAGTATCTTATTTCTCTTCTCCTGTTTTTTTTTTCAAGTTTTTATACTTTATATATGAAAGATCTATTTTAATGTTGTTACTGTCCTTTAAGATATTCAATTTTGATTGTTAATAACTTCTCTTGTAGTTTATTTATTTCCTTATTTTCTTTCCTTACTGGGCTAATTTTCCCTCTTGGAGCCTTTGTGCTTATAGCACCTTGCTTTTCCAACTAGGATAGTAGTTTACCTAATAATAATAATAATAATAATAATAATAATAATAATAATAATAATAATAATAATAATAATAATAATAATAATCTTCATCATCATCATTTCAGAGTCGCCTTCGTACTACTGGGTCTTCTGGCTGCCATCTCAGGTTCATCTGCAAAACCAGCTGATCTTGGGCTCTTCAAGAACCTGCCGGCCCTATGGGGAAACTTTCATAATAAGTGAGTAACTTAGATGACTCTGAAAGGACAATTACACGGATTGTGCTATGTTAGATCATTTGACCTTATAAGGTACAAGATATAAAACAATAAAGCAAAGGAAATCGAAAATCATGCCTTCATCCAGGTATAGTAGACTTTCACTGGCCTTAAACTGGTCTTAAGTCACCTCAACTAAACTCATCATCATCATTATCTTCATCTCCTATGCCTATTGACGCAGAGGGTCTCGATTAGATATAGCCAATCATCTCTATCTTGAGCTTTTGAATCAACACTTCTTTATTCATCATCTTCTACTTCACGCTTCACAGTCCTCAGCCATGAAGGCCTTGGTCAACTAGATTACGACCTTGCATTTCAGATTATTTTGTGTGTGAAATATGTCTCCTTTTTTACCACAGGGATTTCTCTGGCCCTCTGTAAAAAGTTTTACCAAATCATTGAATAAGAAACTAAAAGTCTGGAGAGGAAGGGTATCTCGTGGTAGTCATAAAAAGCACTTGATTGGACACCTAAATTGACTTACGCACTAATCCAAAGGAACTAGTTAGAAATTTGAAAACTAGAACAAATTTAGCATTAATCCAGAGGAACTGGCTTGAATTTTGAAAACTAGAATAACTTAGGCTAGAAAAAATTTAGCATTAATCCAGAGGAACTGGTTAAAAATTTGAAAACTTAAATGACTTAGGCACTAATCCAGAGGAACTGGCTAGAAATTTGAAAACTAAAATAACTCAGGCACTAATCCAGTAGAATTGGCTAGAAATATGAAAACATCAATGACTTAGGCCCCAATTCAGAGGAGCTGACTAGAAATTTGAAAACATAAATGATTTAGGCACCATTCCATAGGTACTAGCTAGAAATTTTAAAACTAAAATGACTTAGGCACTAATCCAGAGGAACTGGATAGAAATTTGAAAGCTAAAATGACTTAATCACTAATCCAGAAGAACTGGCAAGAACTTTGAAAACATAAATGACTAAAGCACCAATTCAGAGGAACTGACTGGAAATTTGAAAACATAAATGAATTAGGCACCATTCCAGAGAAACTAGCTAGAAATTTTAAAACTAAAATGACTTAGGCACCATTCCAGAGGAACTAGCGAGAAATTATTAAACTAAAATGACTGGTTGAGAATCTGCTGGCGGACTCAGTTATGCAAATGACCATAGCCCAGTCCAGCATCAAAGGTGATAATCCTCATCTTCAGAATCCTTATTGTTTTCTTTTCCTTGATCAGAGATGGCAACTTCTTGATCAAGAAGAACCCCAAGAGCGAGGAAAGCCCCGAGAGTGACGAAAGCACTGATGACAGCGACGATGAAAGCCCCGAGAGCGAGGAAAGCCCCGAGAGTGAGGAAAGCCCCGAGAGCGAGGAAAGCCCCGAGAGTGAGGAAAGCACAGAATCCCCAGAAAAAAGAAGGGCAGCCAACCGATCCGATTCAGACAGCGATGAAAGTACCGATGACAGCGATGATGAAAGCCCCGAGAGCGAGGAAAGCCCTGAGAGCGAGGAAAGCCCTGAGAGCGAGGAAAGCGCTGAGAGCGAGGAAGGAAGAATGGCAGCCAACCGATCCGGTTCAGACAGCGAATCTGAAAGCGATGAAAGCACCGATGACAGCGATGATGAAAGCCCTGAGAGTGAGGAAAGCCCTGAGAGCGAGGAAGGAAGAATGGCAGCCAACCGATCCGGTTCAGACAGTGAATCTGAAAGCGACGAAAGCACCGATGACAGCAGCGATGACAGCAGCGATGAGAGCGTTGAGGACAGAATTAAAACCAAATGGGGTTTACTCTTTTAAAGGAAAGTGAGAGTAAAAACCTTACTTCTGGGGACAGAATGGAAGATAATTTGATGATTCCATAATGCTCTTCTGGAAATTGATGATTTTTTAGTGTAACTGACAAAATTAATTGAGATGCTAGTATTGATATGTATATCAGTTCCCATAAAAAAAGAATCAGTATTAATCACTGCTTTGATAATTTGAATTTTTATTTGATATATATTGTTTTATTCTGATCATATAAAAAGTATATAATTTCTGGAAATATAAACCAATAAAAATTATTAGAATGTTAATATTGATATGTATTTTAGTCCCCATAATAAAAAATAGTAGTAATTATTGATTTAATCATTTGAATTTTGAATTATGAAAAATCTTATGCAACATGCATAACCAAATAATTGAACAACGGTGCCAGAGATTAATATCTAGATCATGAATAAGAAATTTAATAGAACTTAAGTTCCTGCCCAACAAAGTAAGATGAGAATCAGCAACTGAAGACCAGACAGGAGAACAATACTCGTAATAAGGTAGAATGAAAGAATTAAGACACTTTTTCAGAGTAGATTGATCATTGAAAATCTTAAAAGACTTTCTCAATAAGCCAATTTTTTGTACAATTGAAGAAGATACAGACCTAATGTGTTTCTAAAAAGTATATTTGATGTCGAGAATCACACCTGAAATTTTAAAAGATTCATACAAAGTTAAAGAAACATTATCAATGCTGAGATCTGGATGTTGAGGAGCCACTGTCCTTGATCCTGCTTACAGTCATACTTTGAGTTTTGTTAGGATTCAACTTCATACCCCCATAATTTGCACCATGCCCTAATTTTAGCTAGATCTCTATCAAGGGATTCAGCAACCCCAGATCTACATTCAGGGGATGGAATTGATGCAAAGAGTTTGACATCATCTGCATTTGCAACCATCTTGTTTTCTAGGCCAAACCACATGTCATGTGTATATAGTCTGAAAAGTAATGGGCCAAGAACACTACCCTGTGGAACACTAGATATCACATTCCTATACTCACTATAGGACCCATCAACAACAACTCTTTGTAATCCATTACCTAAGAATTCAATTATGATGCTAAGAAACGACCCACCAATTCCCAACTGTTTGAGTTTGAAAACAAGGGCCTCATGATCATCACATTCAAAGGCAGCACTAAAATCAAAGTCAATCATACGAACTTCCTGACCACAATCAAGGGATTTCTGTACAGCATTAGAGATTGTAATAAGGGCATCACATGCTCCAAGGCCTTTACGAAAACCAAATTGTAAACTAGGGAACAGATGAACTCCTTCACCAATCCTATTAAGGTGTTTTGCCAAAAGACGTTAAAATTTTAGATAATAGGGGAGTTATGGAAATTGGGCGGTAATCAGCTGGACTTGAGCTACCGCAAATACATTCACATAGTGGAGTTACATTACCAATTTTCCAACAAGTGCTAAAGCACCTCTTCTTGTTAACTTGCGCAAAATAACAGATAACTATGCAGATAAGAAATCTGCAGTTTTTATAAAAAAAAAAAAAAATATATTTGTGACTACCCCTCCATAAGCATCAAGATCCATCATGAGAGCTTTAATTTCACGAGATTGAAAAGCTAAACTAGTTAATTTAGCCTCAGGGAAACAGAAATGAGGAGGATCAAGTTTCTCATTACTCTGCTTGCTCTCAAAAACATCAGCCAAAAGGGTTGCCTTTTCTTTTAAACAGTGAGTAATAGAGCTATCTGGTTTAAGTAAAAGAGGAACTGTTGCATCTGCACCAAAGAGTGCAGATTTAAGGGTAGTCCGCCACTTGGGTCCTGGGATGTACCAGAAGGGGTTTCTTTTATGGATAAATTGTATTCCTTATCAGTTGAAGCGTAAATTCTCTGAGCTACAGCTCTAAGCTCAGTATAGTTATTCCATGTCAAATCTGATCTTTTTCCCTTCCAAAGATGATAGGCCTCCTGCTTCTCCAAATAAGCACGTCTACAATCATCATTGAACCATGATTTGTCCTTCACTCGGTACCTTAGCACATGAGAAGGGATACGCCTATCAATTATGTTGCCTAGATTCTTATCCAAAGAGACAACTGGATCAACACTACTATACAACTGTGATCAATTCAAGCGCAAAGATCCTTCAAAATCACATTCCAGTCAGCTTGAGATTTCATATAAATCTTACATGAGTATGATATATCAGGGACAGGCTGCTCAGTCTTCAATACTAACGAAATCAAGGCATGATCAGATGTCCCAATTGGAGAACCAACCTTACTTGTTATAATGCCAGGGGAGTCGGTGTATACGAGGTCCAAGCAGTTATCAGACTTGTGAGTAGCTTCACTTATGATTTGCTCACAGCCTGATTCAGAGGCAAAGTCTAAAGCTCTCAAGCCATGGCGATCAGTAGGAGAAACAGAATTTAACCACTCCCTATGGTGAGCACTGAAATCACCAACAGAGACAAAAGAGGCCTTTCTATCATCTTCTTGTATCCTAGCCATAATGGTAAGAAGACAATCGAAGATAGAATCATCCAAGTCTGGATTCCAGTAGATCGAACACAAATAGAAGTTATTATGCCTGCCACAGAGTTTTATTGCCTGAATCTTATGGGATCCACATTCATAGCAGGACTTATGAGAAGCAAGGTACTCTGTCCTAATATACACCGCCATTCCCCTGGCCCTAGAAATGGCATCCCGTTTCAAAATTATTGGCTTCTTAAAACCAGCAATAATAATAATAATAATAATAATAATAATAATAATAATAATAATAATAATAATAATAATAATAATAATAATAATAATAATGATAATAAAAATAATAATTTTATGTACATGTTTCATCATACATGCCGAGGAATTTCATTGCTCTTAGAGAACTTAGCTTTATTGATCAAGTTTTCAAGTCTCGTTCTATTTTCCATCTCTGAAATAGCTCAAAATATTCATAAAAGAAATAAGAAGAAAACAATGGTAAATTTCCAACGACGTAACTAAAAATAACTCAAAATTTTCATAGGAAAAAAATAATAAGAAAACTATGCTAAAATCCCAACGACGTATTTCTGTAAAAAAAAAAAAAAAAAAAAAAAAAAAAAAAAAAAAAAAAAAAAACGGAGAAACGAAAATCTAAATTATACAATTATAAAATTTCTGTCGGACAGGAGTCCTTGCTATTGGGAGGAAGGACGCTGGTGACTGGTACAACACATGAAAATACGCTACCAGGGTCTAAAGCGATGTCAGGCCAGGCAGCCGGTCAGGGCTACGGTCTACCATAAAGCCAAAGCAAAGTCCTTCAAAAAGAAGGCAACCATGTTTACCCCCATACAAAATGTGAAAAAAAAGCACATTATTAGATGAAAAAGGTCAAATCAATACTCAGGATTGGCTCCTGACAGGAAAGAATATGAGTAAACATGAAAACGGAATTACTAAGAATCGACATTTGATATTGAGTTATATTTCGCTTTCCTTCATAAACAAGTTAAAATCAACAGAGAATGGTTATCTCACGCTTGAGAAATGATTTCCAAATCTTTATATAGGTTATGCTGGGGGGTTGTGGTGGCCTATGCGGTAACGTCCCTGACTGGTGATCTCCAAACAGGGATTCGAGTCCCGCTTAAACTTGTTAGTTCCTTTGGTTGCTGTAACTTCACCCATATTGTGAGCTGAGGAAGGGGGGGGAGAGTCTGTAGGTCGCCTGGCAGAATCATCAGCACACATTGCCTGGCCCTCCGTGATTCTAGCTTGGGTGTATATATGGCGAGTCTCTAAGGCATTGTCCTACTTGCTAGGGCAATGTCACTGTCCCCCTGCGTCTGTCATTCATGAGGGGCCTTTAAACCTTTAAAGCTTTCGACTTAGTTGAGATTTTTTTATTTTTGAGTTTGCCTACTAAATCTAAACCCTTGAAATTCTTTGAGAACAATGTTATCGTTTGGGGAAATTCCTCCCATTTCCTACATTGCATATCTTATAAGTAATATGCTGACCATTAAAGATAATAAAGATAGCAGTAAATCTATGTATGAATCGGGAACATGGGTTCTAAGACATGAAGAGGAACCAAAGCTTGAGAGAACAGAGATGATAATGCTGAGATGGATTATGGGAATATCACTGTTTAAAAGGTTGGAAAATGGTGAAACAAGAAGAATCGCAGGCGTGGTAAAGATTACAGAGGGGATAAGAGCGTCACGACTGAGATGGTGCGGGCACGTGTTGAGGATGGGTTATGGGGAGGGAGTGAGGAGGGCTTAGA
Organism: Palaemon carinicauda; assembly: GCF_036898095.1. Taxonomy (NCBI): domain Eukaryota; kingdom Metazoa; phylum Arthropoda; class Malacostraca; order Decapoda; family Palaemonidae; genus Palaemon; species Palaemon carinicauda. The sequence goes on along the minus strand of NC_090750.1, from coordinate 59,017,016 downwards.
AGGAGCCTTCTAGGGGGTGGGGAAATCGAGAGGGAGGCATGGAATTAGATAGCAAGATAAGAAGGATGATATGGAGAGTTGTTTGGTGGAATAGGGTGCCTTTGATGGAAGGCACTGGAGAGGGCGCATCAAGCAACCGACCCCTTAATGTAGGGATAACGATGGGAAAGAAGAAGAATTAGATGGCGAGATAAGGAGAAGGATGATATGGAGAGAAGTTGTTTGTTTGAAGAAGGTACCTTTGATACAAGGCACTGGAGAGGGCGCCTCAAGCAACCGACCCCTTAATGTAGGGATAACGATGGGAAAGAAGAAGAATTAGATAGCAAGATAAGAAGGATGAAATGGAGAGAAGTTGTTTGGTGGAATAGGGAGCCTTTGATAGAAGGAATTGGAAAGGACGCATCAGGCTACCGACCCCTTAATGTAAGAAAAGCAGTTGGGAAGAGGATAGTAAATCTTTATACAAATGTATAGTTTGATCCTGGATTTCAAGGTTAAAAGAATATTAAAAACTCTTTAGAGGTCCAGTTTGTAAAACTGAACGAAATAACTTTAATTTCTTTTTAATATCAATTCATTAATGAGATGGACGCTTGAAGCTTTGAATGAATAGTTTTACACAATTTTGTTGAAAAATATTTATTATTTTTTTTTTTTAAAGCTGATCCCAGCATCGAAGAATAACTAAACCAAATGGAAACAAAATCTAGACAATGTCTTTTTTTTTTTTTATTGTTACTTGACAAACAAAGGTGGATCATAAATATATTTGACAAAGTTCTGTGTGTCAATACTGCACCAATCCTACCGAGAGAAAAATACATTTATAAGCACTGGAACAGGGATTCCAAAGACTACGCCTAAGTCATACAAAGACTCTTCGATGGACGAAGCTTCAAGTGAGAAAATAAAGATGAGCCAAGAGTTGGGAACGTCGTAAATTCCTTGATATGCTTGCCCGGCTCAAGGGAGGATCCTGAAGGAGAAGGAGATTGAAAGGTCATGGAAGATTTGCTTGCAGATATGCTAAATCACGAGAGAGAGAGAGAGAGAGAGAGAGAGAGAGAGAGAGAGAGAGAGAGAGAGAGAGAGAGAGAGAGAGAGAGAGAGAGAAATGTGAAGTAGGAGGATGTGCAAATATCTTCGCTCTTTTAGCTGATAGGTCCTCAATAGAGAGAGAGAGAGAGAGAGAGAGAGAGAGAGAGAGAGAGAGAGATGTGAAGTAGGAGGATGTGCAAATATCTTCGCTTTTTTAGCTGATAGGTCCTCAATAGAGAGAGAGAGAGAGAGAGAGAGAGAGAGAGAGAGAGAGAGAGAGAGAGAGAGTTCCTCACTGGGCTATTTTTCCCTGTTGGAATCCTTAGGCTTATAGCATCCTGCTTCTCCAACTAGGGATGTAGTCTATTTTGTAATAGTAATAATAATAATAATGATAATAATAATAATAATATAGTTTATTTCCTTATTTCCTTTTCCTCACTAGACTATCTTTCCCTGTTGGAGCCCTTTGGTCTTATAGCAGCCTGCTTTTCCAACTAGGGTTGTTGTTTCGTTTTTAATAATAATAATAATAATAATAATAATAATAATAATAATAATAATGATAATAATGATAATAATAATAATAATGTAGTTTGTTTATATCCTTATTTCCTTTCCTCACTTGGCTATTTTTCCTGTTGGAACCCTTGGGCTTATAGCATCCTGCTTTTCTGACTATGGTTGTAACTTAGCTTGTAAAAATAATAATAATAATAATAATAATAATAATAATAATAATAATAATAATAATAATAATAATAATAATAATAATAATAATAATAACAATAATAATAATAAAAGTTTATCAGAATTGTACATATACTGAAACTGGCAGTAGAGTAGACCACAAAATGGCTCACCTTAAAAACCACAAACACTTTTTATAATGATGATAATGAGGATAATGATGATAATGATACCCATATGACCTTCCAAACGCCTCAGAAAGGTCAGATGGCAACGCATGGCACGTTCTCGGGCATAGAGGATGCTGGATATGGGGTATATATACCCACGCCCTTCCGTGTCCTTCTTAATTCTCTGTCTCGTGTTCAGAGAACATAGTCTCGTGCCCTTTGAGTCCTGACGAAGCAAGAAAGCAGCAACGTACACGAAGATGAGGTGAGGAGCTGAGTTAACTTTTTCTATGGAAAATGGAAATTTCTGTTTTACTTTTTAATATTTTGGAGATAGGTTTGTGCACTACTTTAGATTGACGTTGCTGTAATTTTAAGAAATTGACTTTTGAGTACATTTCTCGCGATTTCCAGACCGTGGTGAAATTACTATCTTGCTATCTTTCTTTTCCAGACCATGGTGAAATTACTATCTTTCTATCTTGCTTTTCCAGACCATGGTGAAATTACTATCTTTCTATCTTGCTTTTCCAGACCATGGTGAAATTACTATCTTGCTATCTTGCTTTTCCAGACCATGGGGAAATTACTATCTTTCTATCTTGCTTTTCCAGACCATGGTGAAATTACTATCTTGCTATCTTGCTTTTCCAGACCATGGTGAAATGACTATCTTGCTATCTTGCTTTTCCAGACCATGGTGAAATTACTATCTCGCTGTCTTGCTTCTCCAGACCATGGTGAAATTACCACCTTGCTATCTTACTATCTTACTATCTTGCTCCTATTTAATATTTGTACACTGCTTTATATTGACATCGCAATAATTTTAAGGAATTGACTTTTGAGTACATTTCTCTTGATTTCCAGGCCGTGGGGAAATTACTATCTTGCTATCTTACTTTTCCAGACTATGGTGAAATTACTAGCTTGCTATCTTGGTATCTTACTATCTTGCTCGGTTTTAATATTTTGGAAGTAGATTTGTACACTACTTTATATTGACGTTGCTGTGATTTTAAGAAATTGACTTTTGAGTACATTTTTCTTGATTTCCAGACCGTGGTTAAATTACTATCTTGCTATCTTACTATCTTACTCTCTTGCTCCTTTTTAATATTTTGGAAGTAGATTTGTACACTACTTTATATTGACATTGCAATAATTTTAAGAAATTAACTTTTGAGAACACCTCTCTTGATTTCCAGACAATGGTGAAATTACTATCTTGCTATCTTGGTATCTTACTATCTTGCTCCTTTTTAATATTTTGGAAGTAGGTTTGTACACTACTTTATATTGACGTTGCTGTGATTTTAAGAAATTGACTTTTGAGTACATTTTTCTTGATTTCCAGACCGTGGTTAAATTACTATCTTGCTATCTTACTATCTTACTCTCTTGCTCCTTTTTAATATTTTGGAAGTAGATTTGTACACTACTTTATATTGACATTGCAATAATTTTAAGAAATTAACTTTTGAGAACACCTCTCTTGATTTCCAGACAATGGTGAAATTACTATCTTGCTATCTTGGTATCTTACTATCTTGCTCCTTTTTAATATTTTGGAAGTAGGTTTGTACACTACTTTATATTGACGTTGCTGTGATTTTAAGAAATTGACTTTTGAGTACATTTTTCTTGATTTCCAGACCGTGGTTAAAT
>NC_090750.1:58993447-59000947 GCF_036898095.1 Palaemon carinicauda | reverse complement strand
CTGAGCAACTCCATGTACAAAACTTCTCCATTAAGCTCACAAAGTAACAATCAATAAGAATAAAAAAATAATTTTCAAATAAAGAAAAGGAAAAAGTACAAAAAGTTTGAGGCAAGATTCACATCTAGATACTACGAATAATAAAAAAGAATAATGCAAAACTTACATATGAGAACCACATGGCTAAATAGAAACGAAAAAAGATATAAAATACACTTCCCATACATGGATGAAAATATAGGCTCACACGAGAGGAATTTTCATCGCACGGGAAAATTTCCGCTCGTTAGGAGGCATGTCTTCACACGAGCGGATTTTCCCCGAGCGGTCTCATAGTTGTTTCTAAGCCGCTACACTGGAACCATGCGGGTTAGCAGTGCAAGCAGCTAGTAAATCACTACCGCTCGGAAATTTTTCCGAGCGTGTAGCATGTAAACGGCCTCATTGAAGTTCCTTGATTTCTAATCCGCGCGGAGAAAACCTCGCTGTGTCAAATCGCTCGTGCGATGCAAGCTTTAAAAGATGCAGTACTTATCTACCTTATCGCGACGTCAAATCGCTCGTGCTATGCGAGCCTTATGAAATGCAGTACTTATCCACCTGATCGTGACGTCAACCCGCTTGTGCGATGCGAGCCTTGAAAGATGCAGTACTTAGCTACCTGAACACTGCGTCAAATCGCTTGTGCGATGCGAGCCTTATAAAAATGCAGTACTTACCTATCGGAAGGGCTTCACCACTAGGCACTTACCAGTGAGAGCGAATTGGCCACGTCTACCCCGTTGACAACCACAGCGCCTCTTCCCTTGGTGGCTAGAGTGATGTTTTTCCCGTCTCCTCCTTGTATCTGTAGGTGGCCTGAGTCACACCTTATCCGAGGTCTGAAGAAAGGAGAGTAATTGGCTATGTCATATGCAATGACTGAGAATGAAATTACAATCATAATCATACCCATATTTGAATTATCAAATTTAAGTAGAGGACATTCTAACAACATGCACGAAAAAGAAAGGAAAATGCGAAGGTCATATGATGGTGAAAGATAGCAGGACATTAAAAATAATAGAATAGGTCCCTGGAGATTGCAAAAGAAACAGGGGAAGGAAGAGAAGACGATGGATTGATAAACTAAGAAAAATTGCTGGTATAGACTAGCATAGAGAGACCATTAAGATACGCGAGTGAAAGGACTTGTCTGAAACCTTTGTCCTGCAGTGGACTAGCTACGGCTGATGATGATGATGATAATGTATATGACAAACTGAAATTTTTAGTCTATCCAATAATTAGTCATAGGTCTTACTGATGATGAAAAAAATAATAATTGAAATTAAACTGATACATTTTCTTTAATCTACATAATAATTAGAATTTATAATACTAAATTAGAGAACTGAATAACACTCATTTAAAAAAAATAACATGGAGATTAACAAAGATTAATTTTTGAAAAGTTGATGTGTTTGTAAAAGAAAAAATATACCAATGTAAGGCGAAATTGTTTTATAATTTTATGACAAAGTATGTGAAGTTGTGAAAAAAATATATATTTCTAAATTAAACAAACATTATTTTCTGAAAAGTTATGTTTGTAAAAAAAAGTATACCAAGGTAAGGCGAAATTTTTTATACATTTTATAACAAAGTATGTGAAGTTGTTAAAAAGAGAAAAAAAATTCTAAATATATAAAATGAGAAAGGTAGAAAAAAGCATCAACAGAGAAAGTTTGTAAACTTGCCAAACGTATGAAAAAGAAAGGAGCAAATATTTGAAATAATATAATATATGTTTGTAAAAAAAAAAGTCTACCAATATAAGGTGGAAAAATGTATACATTTTATAACGAAGTATGTAAAGTAATGATTTTTTTTCTAAATATGTAAAATGAGAAAGCCAAAAATAAGCATCAATACAGAAAGTTTGTAAACTTCTCAAACGTTTGAAAAAGTAAGTGACAAATATTTGAAACTAAGAAAACTAATAGAAACTAAGGCACCAAGATGTAAGATTGATAATCAATTAACGATTACAGGATATATTACTACTAAGGGTAAATCTTAGACACAAATACATATACATATACATATACAAATACATATACATAGATATATACCTGTCATCCAGTACAGCATAAGTGAAGCCGGCCAGAAGCAATTTGATGACCAGCTTGAACATTTTCTTGTTCCCTCTGTATAATAAAAAATGAAAGTTAATGCTAATTTCACTAATATGATAAAGAGAAAGTTTATCTCTCTCTCTCTCTCTCTCTCTCTCTCTCTCTCTCTCTCTCTCTCTCTCTCTCTCTCTCTCTCTATATATATATATATATATATATATATATATATATATACATATATATAAATATATATATATATATATATATATATATATATTTATATTTATGTATATATGTATATATATATATATATATATATATATATATATATATATATATATATATATATATATATATACATATATCATGATCAATATGCGCATTAAAAAAACTGATTATTGACAAATAATTGTCATATATCTTTCATAGCTTACTACAATACCCACACTTCACCTATATAAATCAACATTAGCTCTTCTTATTATAAGTATCCTTCGTCTCTTCTGATTCATTTGCAGAGATCATCAGCATCCATTTCTTGTAGGTGGCCCCCACTCCCCACCTCTCTCTCTCTCTCTCTCTCTCTCTCTCTCTCTCTCTCTTCTCTCTCTCTCTCTCTCTCTCTCTCTCTCTCTCTCTCTCTCTCTCTCTCTCCATGCATACATTTACTAAGAAAATGATGGTAATGTTTATATTATAACTGGTTTACATATTTGAACGCCCTTATTAACAAACACAAATTCGCAGGTGGATGACGTATCACAGTCAGGCGTTGGCGAAGAGACAGAAATGTGACTATTTTCTTTTTTTATTATTCGATTTGTCTTTATTGATTACGCTGATTATAAAAACATCAAATTAAACCAGAGTCATACACCTTGTGGCATATAACTATTACTCCTTAAATTATTGGAATCTGTAATGAATAATGATATACTTCATCCAAGGAAATTCCATTTGGCAGCGCTGTCCCAAACTCATCCCACCAACCTTAAATAAGCTGGTGATTGTTACCTTGGTCAATTGTACAGAGATATGACTTAATATCCATGTGTTTTGATGAAGAAAAGAAATACTAAACACTTTTATAAATAACCTCAGGTTGCGTCGTATAGCATATGGAAAAAATCACATCTTTTTCTGATAAAAATATCCATTCCTAATAAGGAAAACGATTGTTGTATAATTTACCAACTTCCAATTTTCTAGCCTCTACTTTCCTACCACTGATTTTTGACTCACGTGGTCTTCAAGTAATTGACTATATTACTTGGGATAAGGTACACCTGATGCCATCTATTGGCGGTAAAGTAAAACTCGTTACGATATATTGGAGGGGGCTAGGAGGAGTCTTCGTGATTATGCCTTTCGTAATGTAACACAATTGTTATTCTACGTAGTTTTCTCTGATAATTCATGTCATACCATGAAACATATCAATTATCTCTTGGTTTCATAAAATTGTAATTGAAAATTAAATGAAACAACTGCGTAATTACTTGATTGTCTCACCAATTTCAGTATATTTGGCATATATGGTGACCCACCCCCACCCCCAAATGTAATTGAACTAACGATTGTTCGCTGAGGAAATATTTCTGTGATATTTATTGTGAAATTTGTAATTTCCTGATAATTAAGTTGTGTCCAAACAACAAGGAACATCAAGTTCACGTGCGTCTTGTTTTATAGTAATTTTGTGCCCAAATAGCAACAGAAATGGAGTAATAAGAATTATAATAAGTAAATGATGGGGATAATTAGCAATTCAGTACTCGACTGCTAAGGCCATCTATTGGCCATGAAAATAAACTATATTTGGGGCTCTTTAATCCTTGCATTCTGGAACCTTCCATGACGTCATTTTGGTTTAAAAATAGCCTAAAATAGCCTACCTAATTGGAGCTTACTATAACTACTATAACTCATACCTGCCACACATGTTTCTACATAAGAATCAATATATCATCCTTTTCCAATTGGATAGAATCATTCACATGAATGGAACAAGGAACGTGTGCTGCCATCTTTTGACAAGAAGTGGAAACACTCGGATTCTATTCATATTCGGAGAAGTGTGTGATTAATAAAACATACTTTCATGGTAGTTTTTTTTTATCAATAAATGTATCAAAAATTCATAATTCCAATAACACTATTTTTCTTCTAATTTGTAGGCTCTAAGTTATAGGGATTGTATGTAAAAAATAGACAGTATATATTACAAAAATATAGAAAATATCCCAGTATACTAACAGCAAAGAGTTGGAATTCAGCCATAGAGTTAAAAATCCTAAATTTAACCAAAACATATTCATGTCCGCAGCAAATACGTTATTAGCTAATCATAAGCCCAAATATAGAAATGAACCTTCTATAAGGTGTGCCTTGTTACATGTAACAGAGGCGTAGGGTCGTTTTTTCCGGGGGGGGGGGGGGGCTAAAGTTCGAAAAAGCAAATGTAGGAGATGACTTAGTTCTGTTTAGTGAATCGTGAATGGAATTACAAAAGGTGATAGAAGATATGAATAGAAAAAGCAGAAATGTCAGACTGAAAATGAATAGGAGTAAAACTAAGATAATATTCAATTGAATTCAGTTATATATAGCAGCTTGGTATACTACGAGCTGCAGAATTCAAAACGGGCAGGCAATCTACAACTAGCCTACAGTTTGATATATAACGTCTCTGACTGGTGATCGCCAGACTGGGGTTCGAGTCCTGCTCAAACTCATTAGTTTTGTTGATTGCTGCAACCTCACCATCCTTGTGAGCTAAGGATGAGGGGGGGGGGGCGAGTTTGGGGGAGCCTATAGCTCTATCTGCTGTAATCATAAGCAGCCATTTCCTGTCCTTCCTTGGTCCTTGCTTAGGAGATGGGGCATGCGCGCTGATCATACGTATATATGGTCAGTCTCTAGGGCATTTTCCTGCTTGATATGCCAGGCAATGTCACTGTCCCTTGTTACTACCATTCATGAGCGGCCTTTAAACTTTTAAATTATGAAAGTCTTACTTCTGTTAAAATGTTTGTACTTCGCTGTGGTAAAATCGTCTCTTTTGTTAATAATGAATTCTTTATGAACTGAGATCATTCGTTCTAAGTTGCAATTGAGTTGCTGGACGATAATTTCATTAATTTCAAAGAATAAAAAAAAATCTTCATCATTTACTATACTACGCAAAACTGGGTTCAACCTCAACACCAACTCATGCTTGAAAAGAAATATTTTTATCTTGTTTTTACCTCTTATATTTGACAAAAAAATCACCAGCCTTATATATAAATTATATCAATTTAAAGTTAAAATTAACTATTATCTAAAAAAGGGACAAATAATTAAAATAGGAATTCTAAAATGTCAAGCAAAATACGTATTTTCAAGAAAACAATTCTTTATATATAAAAAGAGGAACTAATGAAAAAAATAGGAATATTAAAATGTCAAGCAAAATACGTATTTTCAAGAAAACAATTTTTCATATATAAAAAAGGAACTAATAGATAAAATAACCATTCCAAAATGTCAAGCAAAATACCTATTTTCAGGAAAACAATACTTTATATCAAAATAAAGAAAATGAACTAATAAATATGATAATAATTCCAAAAAGTTTAGCAAAATACGTATTTTCAAGAAAACAATCATTTATATCAAAATAAAAAAAAAAATGAGCTAATAGATAAAATAAAAAATTCCAAAAACTCAAGCAAAATACATATTTTCAAGAAAGCAATCCTTTATATCAAAATAAAGAAAATGAACTAATAGATAAAATAAAAAATTCCAAAAATCAAGCAAAATACGTATTTTCAAGGAAACAACCCTTTATATAAAAATAAACAGGAACTAATAAACAATAATAATTACATACATTAAGTACTTACTTTAAGTATTCATAAAGCGAAAATTTTCACGAACGCACAAATATATCACTTAGACCAGAGTCCAAAGCCGGACTCGTGCTAGAAGCTACGCAGCTACCCACAGAGGACTGTACTGTAAAGCTCTTGGGCCGTCTGACTAGATACCCAATGCCATGGGCATTGAGGGGCGGATTCCCACCTGTACATAGAGAGAATGGTACCAGCTACATCTCTGGATGGTGATAGGGGCATGGTAGATGGGGGTATGTGAGGCTAGTTAGGGGTAAGTAGATGGAGCAGTTTACCAGAATCTGATACCTGACAACGGTGTTTGGTTTTAGGCACATACGAATCGTTATTATTATTATTGTTGTTATTATTATTATTATTAATATAATAATAATAATAATAATAATAATAATAATAATAATAATAATAATAATAATAATAATAATAGTAATAATAATAATAATAATTTTATTATTATTATTATTATTATTATTATTATTATTATTGTTATTATTATTATTATATTGATAATAATAATAATAATAATAATAATAGTATTATTATTATTATTATTATTATTATTATTATTATTACAAGCTAGGCTATAACCCGAATTGGAAAAGCAAGATGCTATAAGCCCAAGGACTCCAACAGAAAAAAATAGCCCAGTGAGGAAAGGAAACGAGGAAATGAATAAACTACAAGAGAAGGAAAAAAAACAATCAAAATAAAATATACTCTCAAGTATACCCTCAAGCAAGAGAACTCTAACCCAAGACAGTGGAAGACCATGTTACAGAAGCTATGACACTACCCAAGAGTAGAGAACAATGGTTTGATTTTGGAATGTCCTTTTCCTAGAAGAGCTGCTCACCTTATATGAATGTAGTTTAATCTAGTGTCAAAGAGTACATTGAACATGTAATAAACGTTCTTTTTTATATACGTAGTTAATTCTTGCAAAGCAATTTACTAATTAACATTAAGTTTCCCTGCAAAAATCTCATCTATTCCATAGTCTTCCACTGTCTTGGATTAGAGATCTCTTGCTTGAGGGTACACTCAGGCACATTGTTCCATCTTATTTCTCTTCCTCTTTTTTTATTTTTTATGGTTTATATATGAAAGATCTAATTTAATGTCGCAACTGTTCCTAAACATTCTATTTTGATTATTTATTACATCTCTTGTAGTTCATCTATTTCCTTGTTTCCTTTCCTCACTGGACTACTTTTCCCTGTTGGAGCCCTTGGGTTTATAGCATCTTGCTCTTCCAACTAGGGTTATGGCTTAGGCTGTAATAATAATAATAATAATAATAATAATAATAATAATAATAATAATAATAACTAGAGGGGCAGTCAGAATAGCGCAGACCTCCGCCGCGGCAGCTTATTTCTCGACCTCTTGCTCGACCGTGACTTTGACCTTTAACCTTGACCTTCCAAAATTTATTAATTTCCAGCTTTTTTACCCAACAGGTAATCCCTGCAAGTTTCATTCCT
>NC_090750.1:58770947-58988447 GCF_036898095.1 Palaemon carinicauda | reverse complement strand
TGTGACCGGCCGGGAATCGAACCCTGGTCCGGCAAGCTTGTATAGATAGTGACTACCACTTGGCCACGAAGAAAGTTCGATTCCCGGCCGGTCATAAGCTTTTGTCTTTGTGTGATTTCACCTGGGGCTCTGATCCCGAGGTCGTTAAGAGAATCCAGGCATTAATGTATGAAAAATATATATGGCTTATTTGAATATATATATATATATATATATATATATATATATATATATATATATATATATATATATATATATATATATATATTGTGACGGGCCGAGAGAGGGTTGTGAACTCAAAGGCAGGAAGCAATCAACTGAGTTGTTTATTAAGGAACACTCTCCTTTATATACAAAACCTCAAGGCAACAGCACATAACATGTTCGAGAGACAGACAATGATACAGATCAAAACCTGAGACATGATCATTCAGATTCTTTTTAGTGCGAGGGAAGAGCGCAGATACAAGCATAATATATACAAAATAATTATGTACAATTGTGTGACACACGGTTGGTACAATATATATAATAATTTACTCTAGCCCCCAAAATGATCGCGCACTAAGAGCAACTAAATATAGTATATCACCAATATACCTAATCAATATATCAACAAAACTAAACCACAATACAACGCCCAACAAATCGAGACTGTTTAGCCAAACTTGAAAAACCTTGATTTGTTTTCATTTCCAAAAAGTCCCGGATCTAGATATGTTAATGGCTTGCCCCATGGCAACCAGTCCCTATATCGTTATTGTAATTTCCAAGAAGAACAATTAACACTTCTTCGTAGAGAAGACGTGACGATATTGTAAACGCTGCCAGGCTCCTGACTCTACAACTTCAGCAAGATGCAATTAAAGTATGTTTGTTATATAAACACAGGAATGCGTTTGCATGGAGTGGCATCGTTAAAATTGTAGGTATTCTAAACAATATGTCCTGCAGGAAACATATATATCTTTGAATTCATAGATTTGGGGTTGAATCATAGATTGGACAAAAGCATTGGCATAAAAGGAAATTCTTTTAGGGAGTCATTTTAATGGTAGAATTAATTCTTTATTTAAAAATGCTTTTGATTAATATTTGAAGGGACACATCATAAAATGCACTATATATATATATATATATATATATATATATATATATATATATATATATATATATATATATATGCACACACACACACACACACACACACACACACACATATATATATATATATATATATATATATATATATATATATATATATATATATATATATACACACACACACACACACACACACACACACATATATATATATATATATATATATATATATATATATATATATATATATATATATATATATATATATATACACATACATACATTATTTTACCATATATTTATCCTAAATGTTTAAGAATATGAGATTCCTTAACCTAGCAATAAAAAGAATATACAATTTATTCGAACTTCTTCTTTTATCTAAACAGGTAAATCTCACAGGTGCAATTTAACATCAATTACGGAACATATGATGTAAATGTAATTAAACTCCAATGTTTACAAACATCAGTTGACGTAAACCTGGAAAGACAGAAGGCTATTAGCCAACTTTTTATAAAGTTCAACTTTTAGTCAGCATACAAAAGCTAGTCACTTGAAATATGTAATAGTAGAGACAAAATATATTTCTATTCAGGTCTAATAATTAAAATATGTATGAATAACTATGATATATTATAAAAATAGATCTTAAATTCGAATTATTTCGCCTTAATTTAAAACAAAAGGCTTTAAGTTTCATGACTGTGTGTGTTGGAAATCTATGAAGATTTACTCTAAAATGATATCTGATAGCGTTGTAAGATACACTATAACCGGTTCATATAACTTATAATTTATAAAATGTTATTCATATTTATGAATATTTATTCATAATATTATTAAATTTATAGAATTATTTTCATAATTATAGAATGTTTTAAATATTTTTAATAATATATTTCAAATATTTAAGCGAAATTCTACCCTTAATCTATATTATAAATCGGAAATAATTTTGACATACTGTCATTGACAAAATCATACCAAATAGTAACAGATGATCCAGGTCAATATCAATTCATCATCTGGAACAATAAACAGGTAAAATATACAAAATATTAATGATTATTATCGAGAAAAAAATCACAAAACAATTATTTATAGATATAGATAACAGGAGATCCTTATACAAATAAGGAGATAACCACAAAACTGATTAAATATGGAATTGTATGATTGGGGTATAATTTATCGTAGAATAATTTAATATTTTATGGCATAGGATATACCTTTTTTTATCTGTAAGGGCATCCTGATTACGAGGGTATCATATTTCGTTAGCTTATTCAATGTATGGTAGCTACCATAGGTGAAACTAGAGGGATTATGACAGGCCATTGGTCATGATATTCAAGCGTAGGTAGTAAATATTTACTGTAGCACCATATTCGTAAAAAAGGAAATAAAATGTTTCCGGTACTTAATGAGCCTTTGTGTATCGATGGACCAGGCCTTCCGGATGCATAGAAAAGGAGAATTTTATTTCGCATTTTCTAGGCAGTCCGTAGTCAAGGGTATCAAACTGCGAAACCCTTTATAGTACTTAATTAGCCGCTTTTGTATATCAGCAGCCAGTTCCTCCAGCGAGCATAAAATATGGACACCAATTATCCTAAACCTCCCCCCTCCCTCCGGAGTCTTTGTATATCAGCGGTCAGTTTCTCACGTGTTTATTATAAAAGGAACATCAACTAGCTTAAACTTTCCCCTCCAACCTAACCTACAAGATATGTCCTTACCTACTTACCTAACATGGGCTAACCCCCCCTCCCCCTGCCACCCCCCTTACACTGCCGTATTCTAAGTAAGACATAATAAATACATACAGGTGGCCTCTATCATACATAAACCCCCCCTAACCTAACTTAAAAGCCGTGTCCTTACCTACTAACTTGACAGGGGATGGCTAATGGTCCCCTGCGACCCCCCTTACACTGCCAAATTCTTAGTTGGCCATCATTATACATACAGGTGGCCACCATCATACATACACCCCCCCTAATTAAGTGTATTTATGGGTAGATTGGTCTGCCAAATTAACGCTATAGGCCCCTATGTATAACCTATGGCTCCCCACCTAACCTAACCTAGGACCCATATCCTTACCTATTTGTCTACTTTCGTATCCTTAGCTTACTCTAAGACTAAGTCTCTACCCCGTGTTTTTATTCCAACTGGCTTCACTCCTGAAACTGGGTTTGTTTCTACGTGGCATACTAACCTTCATCCTTTAATTAGGGAGACTTCTTCGGCGTTAACTGGGATCAGTCATTGAAATTGATAGAGAGCGGTTATCAAACTCTTTCTCTCCATCAGACGCAGCCTTTTGAAATACTTTACTGTAGACAGAATCTTATAAACAATTCATTTTATTTTATTATTTATGGCTTTTTCATTATGAGTATAAAGATACTATTAGATTTTTTTTAGTAAAACTTTAAGATACTGTTTATTGTTATCCAAACTATTGTAATAAGTGATTTGAAAAATAAATTGCCTTATAAAAGCATATAGAATTTGATTTGAGAGTGGAAACATTCTGTGAATGAAAGCTGTGATAGTATTAATTTCATATTATTTTATAGTATTTACTCACAAAAAATTTGCTTATTGAGAAAGTGACTTAAGAATTTCGGTGATCAATCTATTCTGAAGAAGTGTTTTAATTCTTTCATTCTACCTTGTTTCGAGTATTGTCCTCCTATCAGGTCTTGTTGGCTAAACCCATAAAAGTTCATGTTTTTTAGGACAATTTAAAGCTCATGTCATTCCTATGTTATATTGTAGAGCAGTTTTTTCTCTTGTTTCAGATGACCTCAGTATGCCTCTCTAGAAAACATTTCTTTGTAGTATGAAAGGTCATTCACCATGGATGAAGAATGCTCGGATGTCCAAGTTGCATCGGGATCAAATAATGAAGAACAGGTTGTTCATGAAAAATTAAGGAGACTTGATTATGGAAACAATAGTATGGACTTAATTCCATCCAAAATAGGTGTCTCAGAAGGGAGTGCCAGTTTGGAGTCTCCAACTACAGCTGGCAAAGAAGAGATGACCACTGTAGAGACTCCCAAAACTGACACTGAGAGATCTAGAAGTCCTGTGTATGTAATGTCTTTATCTGACAGTAATAGTGCCTCTGTAGTAGATTCTGAAGAGAAGACTTTATCTCAACTGAAAACAGGACCCGACAGTCTCTGCAATGACTTTGGCGCTAAGGTTTCGAACGCCGTGAGTGACAGTGAAGACGAGCAAGTGCTCTTCCCTTACGCAAATAACATGCTACGAGATGACAGTGTTGTGGAGTATGACAGCGCTGCCAACGCTTTAGGATCGAAAACAGAATCTGATTCGCCATATGAGAGCAGTGAGACGTCCTCTCCCATTACAGAAGACAACGGTACAAGTTCTAGTCCAGGGGATGAGAGTGACGTAAGGAAGGTGGACTTTTCCTCAACGTCTAAAGAAAATCTCATAAGAATTATTACAAGTATGCTAGATGAATGCAATGTTCTACATCAAGAGAAGGAAAGGTAAGATAAATTAAAGTACAGCATAGTTTCTTTTCATTAAACTCTGCCTTTAGTGGTAAGCAGAAAAAAGGGGATGATTTTGCCGTTTTAAAAAATGTTTGTTATTTTAAAAGAGGTAACGATCATTATTCATTTATAGAAAAGGGGCCTATGCAGAATGTAGTGTTTGTTCCTACACTAAATACAAACCCTCATTCTTTACTATAGGAGATATTCTAGCGCGAGCTGGAAAATACGGCAGAAAACCTTAACAAGGTCGTTAACGACTGGGCCGGTAGTTATCCCCTGTTGAGGGTGGGGGACTGCCGGCCGGTAGCTACTGAGTACCTTCAATCGAATTCTAGCCGTCCCAGTGGTAACACCGCTGCTCCCGCTTTTGTTTGACTGGCAGACTAGCCTTTCTTAAAGTGTGTTTTTTTTCATTAACTTTTTCTTTTTTCTCTTTAATTAGATGTGATGTCCTCTAATTTGAGAAAGTGTCCCGGGATTCCTCTGAAATCTTGTGGCACATTTATGTCACCACCGGAGGTGGATCCTCATTCCCTATGCCCTTCATGCAGAGGTCATAGGTGTACTGAAGACTTTCCCTGCCAAGTATGTAAGGAATGGTCGCCTACGCAGTGGGATAAGCTCATGAAGAGGAAGAAGAAGAAATCCAAGAAGAATTCGTTACCTCCAGGTTCGCCGTCAAAAGGTAAGGAGTCTCGGGCCTCTTATTCTGCCCCTCGATCTCTTCTTTCAGACTCTTCCTTGCCTCCTTCCTCCGGGGGAAAGTCAAGGAAGAGCGGCACCATTGACTTAACACCCATTCCCCCGGGGCAGGCGAATCAAGTTACCCCCCCCCCCCAGTGGGATAGTTTCGTCCGTCATCGGAAATAATTCTATTACCGCTTCTCTTCCAGATAATGTGCGAGTGGTATGGCCTGCCCTTGGACTTCCTGGTTCTCCTTCGGTGGAGGTGTGGAACCAGTTCCTCGCAGGCACAGTTTTACCTCAGGTCCCTTCTGTTTTGGAACCCTCGGGAGTTCCGGACCTCGCCGATATCCCGTCAGCTCAATCGGCGGCCGCTGAAGTGTCAGCGGAGGTAATAACGTCAGCTCCTGCGGAGCCTACTTCACTCCTCGCTTGCATTACAACGAAACAACGTCGCAAGCGTAATCATCGGGATTCCTCCTTCTCCTCCTCCTCCTCGTCGTATTCATCTTCCTTAGAGAATAGGAGAGAGAGAGAGAAGAGGAAAAGGAGAGCTCGCTCTCCTTTGCCAAGACGTTCTCGTCAGAGAGAGAGGCGACATAGGAAGAGACGTCATCGTTCTCGTTCTTCCTTGCCTTCTATCTCTTCACGAAATGTCTCGCCGATACACGATAAGCGCTCTTGTCACAAACACAGGAGGAATACTTCCTCGCGCTATCGTTCGGCTTCGCGATCGTCTTCTCTCGCGGGGAATCATCTAGGCGCTATAAGAAGAGCTCTACGAGACGTTCGCGCTCTTCTTCACGAGAGAGTTCTCTCAAGCGCAATAAGCGCTCTCGTTGGGGCGAGGGTAAATCTGATTGTCCACAGAGCGCAACCAAGGGAAGAGAACACTCTGAGCGCGATTCCTCTCCTTCACATTTCTTCGCGAGGAGCTCGGCTCGCGCTGGGAAGGCGAGAGAGAACACTTCTCGCCGTCGCTTAGTATCATCAGAGAGAGAGCGCTCCCATACGTCAAACTTCCGAGCGTGCAAGTCTCCGGACATATCCGCGCGAGGTCATTCTCCGCGCCCTCGCGTTTCTAACAGAACAGCACCCATTCCTGTACTTTCTAATGAATTACGAAATATGGGCTTCCCGAGAACTTCGGAAGAAGACGCAGGGGTTCAGCCCTTCTCCTCTTCGGCTGAGAACAGAGGTGAAAGGCCAGGCCGCTGATCAACGCATTCTCTTATTGAGACAGTACCGTTAATTCGGTCGCCTTCGCCTAAACCTTCAACTTCCAGGCATGATCTTGCGCGCGCGGTACCATCAACCAGCGCTCAGCCTTCCTCTGGATTGTCGGCAATGGAGTATGTTACCTCGCCGTTACCTTCAGACATTCAGGCTTCTACCGCCCTCCCTCACGAGGAATTAGCACGACCTGAGGATTCCTCGGAGGAACTACGATCAAAAGACTTAGAGTCCGCCTATCTGAGGGCTCTAAGAACGATGTGTAATATCTCAGGTCTCGGAGATTTACACCTGTCGCCTCTTCATACCGACGCTCCAGCTTTAGACAGACTATGTCGTCCTCCACCTAACCCTAAGACCAGAATCGAACTTCCCTGGTCTATTCACACTGTAGGCCGTCTGAGGAAGGTCTCGCAGGCGGTCTCGGGGGAAACGAATTCCTTGAAGTCTCAAGGATCCCATAAGATGCTGCAGTTTCCTTTTTCGAGGCAAAGGCGCTTTTACAAGGTAAGAGACGCCAACCCTTCGCCTCTGACACTTGATCCCCTCACAGCAAGGCTTACACCTAGCTGCTCTGCAGAGAGACTCTCTTCCCTTCCAGTCTCCTTTACCACAGCAGAAGCCTCGACAATGGAAGCAGCGTCAATGTCTCTTTTAGAGGCACTATCCTGGTTTGACACATGGTCTGGCACAGTGGGCTACCTTGCAAGTCACGAGGACCTTTCAAACCAAAATTCCATGCAGTCTGCAGGAAGTCCTGGCTGCTGGGGCCAAGACAATGGACTTTCTAACTGCTACAGCTGCAACGATGTGGGGCAACTGGATTCTCAAAAGAAGGGAATCGGTAGTCTCCAGACTGCATAGGAGCATCGGAAAATCTGAGAAATCTGATTTGAGGAACTCTGATCTCCTACAACCTCTCCTCCTTTCTAGACAAGCAGTCTCCTCCACCTTATAGACTTGGAGGAAAGGAGACGCAGGACACTGCAATGCAAAAGGATGCTTCCTTTCGTCCAATGCAACAGCAGCCAACTCCACAACCCAAGGCAACAACCGCATCTCCACTGCCAGCCAAGAACCCCAGCCACCCCTCTTTTACACCCAAACCTATGGGCAGAGGAAATTCGGCTCCTCCTAAGGCTAAAGGCAGAGGGAGGAACCCTAGACAGAAATAGGGTCTCGACTCCCCCCTCGCAATGCGTAGGGGGTTGCCTGCAGGGGAGTTGGAGGAGTTGGAAAGCTATGGGGGCCATGCAATGGACCATAAGGGTGCTTCGTTGGGGATACCGCATTCCCTTCATAGACTCTCCTCCTCCTCTAATTCCTCTCCCGATCTCGTCCTCCCAGGTCCCTCGGGATCCCGGGAAACAGCAAGCCCTAGCTCGGGAGATACAGAGCATGCTTCTAAAAGACGCCATTCAAGAGGTCTCCGACTCTTCCCCTGGGTTTTTCAGTCGCCTCTTTTTGGTAGAGAAAGCCTCGGGAGGTTGGAGACCAGTAATAGATCTTTCAACTCTGAACCAGTTCGTGAAGCAGACTCCATTCAAAATGAAGACAGCAGCTTCCGTCACCCAACCAGTACGCCCAGGAGACTTCATGGCATCTGTAGACTTGAGAGATGCTTATTTCCAAGTGCCAAAACATCGCACATCTTGGAAATTCCTACGCTTCCTGGCTCAGGGTCGAATCTTCGAGTTCAAAGTCCTGTGCTTCGGCCTCTCGACCGCCCCACAGGTCTTTACGAAGATCTTCGAACTCATATCTTCGTGGGCGAACAAACATGGAATTCGCCTGCTAAGATATCTGGACGATTGGCTACTCCTGGCCTCGTCCAAGGAGCTAGCTCTGGATCATCTGAGAAGATTTCTGAGTCTTTGCAAGGATCTGGGGATCCTTGTAAACGCAGAGAAGTCTTGCTTAACTCCGACCCAAGTCTTGAACTATCTGGGTATGTCCATCAACACCCAGGCAGGGAGAGTGTTTCCGTCGGAAGACAGGCTTCGGAGACTGGATTAGTCCATCACCCATCTCTTGTCTCCACTACCACCTTCAGCCAAGTCGTGGCAGTGTCTTCTGGGCCATCTTGCCTCTCTGGAGAAACTAGTTCCAGGCGAGAGATCGAGAATCAGAAGTCTCCAATGCCCTCTGAAGACCCATTGGTCTCAAAAGTCAGATTCCCCATTCTTGGCAGTGGAGGTCCCAAGTCTGGTGCTACAAGATCTTCATTGGTGGTTGACCAGAGAGAACACCCAAAAGGGCATTCCCCTCCAAAACCCGAGTCCGAAGTTAAAACTCTTTTCGGACGCGTCGCTACGGGGATGGGGTTCCCACCTAGGCCCCAAATTAGCTTCAGGAGTTTGTTCTCCGATAGAAAAGTCTCTCTATATAAACCACCTAGAATTATTAACTGCCTGGAAAGGCCTAAAATTCTTTATAGAAGATCTACACGGACGAGAGGTGGTTCTGATGAGCGACAACTCCACAGCTGTCTCGTACATCAACAAACAAGGGGGTACTCTGGCAAGAGACCTCTGTCTGTTAGCAGTCCAGATCTGCCAGTGGTCAGAAAGCCACAACATTTCTCTTTCAGCCAGGTTTATTCCGGGCCGGAGAAACATCGTGGCAGATCAGCTGAGCAGGCATCACCAAGTGCTGCGTGGAGAATGGTCTTTGGATTCTTGAGTAGCGAAGACAGTAATAGCTTTGTGGGGTTTACCCACAATAGATCTGTTCGCCACCTCTGAATGCGAAGCTTCCCCGCTACAGGTCCCCAGTTCCAGACCATCAGGCAGCGATCCAGGACGCCCTCCAACACTCCTGGGACAACCTGGATGCTTATGCCTTCCCTCCCTTTTGCCTGCTCAGAAAGGTGATCAACAAAATCAGGATTTCTCAGGACTGCAAGCTAACTCTAATAGCTTTGGCTTGGCCAAGCAGAGAGTGATACGCAGATCTCCTTTCCCTGCTGGTTCAAGTGCCGAGGTTCCTGCCTCCAGAACCCCGTCTGTTGACGCAGCCACACAATGGTATCTACCACGGGAGAATCCACTTCCTGAAACTTCACGCCTGGAGGCTGTCCAGTCTCTCCTCAGAAGCAGAGGCTTTTCAGGAAAGGTGGCTGAACGCATGTCCAGGCACCTGCGCCAATCTTCCACAAACCTCTTCCAAGCAAAATGGAGAGTGTTTGCAACTTGGTGTAGAAGGCGAGGCATGTCTCCACTCGATCCCTCTCTTCCTTTAGTGGCAGACTTCCTAGTTTACTTCAGGGAGGAGAACCTCCTTTCAGTCTCGGCAATTAAGGGCTATCGTTCAGCCTTAAACCTCATCTGCAGACTGAGAGGAGTTGACCTTTCCACTTCAGAAGATATCACCTTGTTGATTCGAGGTTTTGAGAGATCTTGCCCCCCAGTGGAGATTAGACCACCACCTTGGGATGTGTCCCTGGTCTTACGCTCCTTAAAGGGGCCTCCATATGAGCCCTTAAACAAGGCATCTGATTTCTTCCTCACCCTTAAGACCGTCTTCCTAGTAGCTCTGGCCTCGGCAAAAAGGGTTAGTGAACTTCACGGTCTATCCTACGAAGTCACCTATACTAGAGGAAGGGGGGAAGTCTCTCTCAACTTCGTGCCAAGTTTTGTGGCCAAAACCCAAAATCCTTCATCTGCCGATGAGAGGTTAAGAGAATTTCAATTTTCCAGCCTCAATAGGGCAACTCAGGATACTGACCAATTGCTACTGTGCCCGGTCAGGGCGCTAAGGAAATACCTGAAGCGCACCAGACCTTTCAGACCACGCCTCCGTCATCTCTTCCTCAGTACCAACAAGGTTAAGAAGAGAATCTCTCGCAACACCATCTCTTTCTGGCTCAAGAAAGTTATTGCGAGAGCCATTCACGGAGACCCTGAGGGAGCTCAACCCAAAGCCCATCAAGTTAGGGGAGTAGCTGTCTCGCTGGCATTTAAGAAGAATTTCTCAATCTCCCAAGTCTTAAGAGCTGGAGTCTGGAAGCACCAATCTACATTCACCACTCACTATTTATCAGATGTGACACATAGGTCTATAGGACCTATTGTGGCAGGTCAGCAGGTGCTGTAACTACCTTTACGCCCTTTCAGGGGACAGTAGCCATTGATCGAGGATTCTGAGTTACACTAGGTTTTAGAAGAACATCCATCTATCTTCTGCTCTTTCTTCTTCCTCCCATCTGGGTAGCCTAGTCTGTGAACAGTTTCGGCTGGACTCATCAATGGAAATAAGGTATGAAACTCATCTGACTCCTATCACAGGGTATAAGTTATACTCGTAGTCACGAGGGTTCCCCTTTTCAAGGTCAGGGGAACCCCTTGTATGAAAGGGTCCTGGTATTACTCCCGACCCTCTTCATGCTGAAACTTTGGTTTCTACGTATTTACAAACCTTCTGTCATGCTGGATTTGGGGATCTACAAAGAAAGTTAATGGGAGATTGTTCATTAATAGAGTCTAGTCTGAGGACCATCTTCTCTAGGTATAGAGAACCCTTCGTCCACCCTGACCTCAAGACTAAATCTCCTATAGTAAAGAATGAGGGTTTGTATTTAGTGTAGGAACAAATTACAAACTTATAACAGAGTTTGTATTTTTCCTAACATACAAACCCGAATTCTTTACTCAAATCTTCCCTCCGTCACCGCTCCCTAATATAGTCCTAGCTAGAATCCGATTGAAGGTACTCAGTAGCTACCGGCCGGAAGTCCCCGACCCCCAACAGGGGGATAAATACCGGCCCGGTCGTTAACGACCTTGTTAAGGTTTTATGCCGTATTTTCCAGCTCGCGCTAGAATATCTCCTATAGTAAAGAATTTGGGTTTTTATGTTAGGAAAAACACAAACTCTGTTATAAGTTTGTCATATTTGAATTTTAAGTAGAATCTTTCAAATAGTATATTATTTTGTCATTTTTGAGGAATTTACGTACAGTATTACACCATGACACTTTATGGTACATGTACTTTTATGTGATGGATTCATCAACTTCATTAGAATTTTCAAGTCCTTAATGTAAAGAACACTTTTCTTACCATCCTTATTTTAATGTCCTTTTATAAATCATTCTCTGGTACAGTTTATTTAGTGAAGGTTAAGCTTACCCAAGTTGTTTTACTTCCTTATTAAAATCTCTATGAACTATCAAATAGCACTAGAAATCATCCAGACGAGGATTAAAATCTTCTCTTGCGAAATGTACGGAATCCTTACTAATATCCACTTATCACAGGAGAAACTACCATTGTGAAGGATTGCATGCAAAGATTATTAAATAGTGGAAGAATTAAGTATTGTAAAATTCGGTCAACAATATTCGAGAAAGGATATAGATCTTACCAGTAGGTTTGATGCAAAACATGAGGTTCAATCCTGCTTGAAACCCGAGGATCAGAGAATCATATGCAGAAAGCTGCCAACCAGAAGATGAAATTTGTTTGGTCAAAGAATCAAATTGCTTGGATGTCACTGACAATGAAATTAGGCTATATTATATTTTGTTTTAACAAAACAGTTTAAATATCTTGAATTACCTTGTTTCCTTAAAATAAGTTTTTTCAATATTTAACTTAGCCGGTGATTATATAAGCTGCAGCTCTGCTGCTCGACAGAAAACTCTACGTTAAAAATCCGCCAGCGATCGCTATGCAGGTAGGGGGTGTACTTCAACAGCGCCATCTGTCGTGCAGGTACTCAGTACTCATTGTAAACAAAGAACTCAATTTTCTCTCTGTCGTGCCACCGGCAAGACCTACTAATTCGCTGTTGCTAACTGGATTGGTTTTCACAACTATTTGGTGAAGTACACGTTTCTAGTTTTGAGCTTTCGCTGTGCAGGCTTTCTCTTCAATAAATCCTTGCATTCTTTTTTTGATATCGGATTATTTGTTGATGACTTTGGATAGTTTTTGAATTCCCCTTTGACCAATTCAAAATGGCTGACCTTTCTCAAGTCCCTAAATTCAGGAAGTGTAATGCTAGGGACTGTTCAAGGCGTCTTCCGAAGGCCTCTATCGATCCTCACACCGTTTGTTCCAATTGTCGGGATAAAACCTGTCAATTGGAAGATCGATGTGAGGAATGCGTTGGGCTTTCGGAATTCGATTTTATCGAATTCCAGAAATATACACATAGGCTAGAGAGAGATAGAGTCAGGAGAAGTTCATCTCGTTCCGTTGATTTTTCCTCTACTCATGCCCCACAACCTATTCCTTCCCCTGTAGTGGTTGCTCCTAATCCCCCTTCTGGCACTCAGGAACCTTCGATGGCAGATATGATGCGTGCCATCCAAGCTCTGGGTGAGAGAGTCGAGTCCTTGGCTAGTGACCGTAACCAGCTCATGGCGGACGTCAAGGAGCTGAAGCGTAAGAGTGCAGTGGGAAGTGATAAAGTGAGTGATAGTGTTGTGGATAGTGTTGCGCTTGAGGGTTCGTCTGTTCGTGCCTGTCGTCCTCCTAGTCCGGGACCTCTTGCAAGCTCCCAAGTCCAGGGGAGAAGCAATGTCGTACGACCAAAGGGTTCGAGAGGCTTTAATCAGCGAACAGACGTTCCCTCCGTGGTTTCGGGCGTATCTACCCAAGATCGCCCCACCCACACAGAGACGAGAGAGCCCATTTATTCCTCGTCTGCGGAAGAGGTTTCTCGCAAGAAACCATGGACCAAGGTCTCACGACCTCTTAAGCGCAAGTCGGTCCCTTCTGCGCAAGTCCAACGGCCCAGTTGTAGCCACTGGGTCAGTTCGGACTCGCTGCAGTCTTCCGATGACTGCTCACCTCCTAAGAGAGGCAAAGCGGTACCGCCTCAGGCAGTCACACCGTCTGTCGCCGCACCTGCTCCTGTAGACCCTAAGTGGTCTTTGCTGCAGACCATGCAGTATCAGTTAACGTCTCTGATGCAGGACTTTCGTGCGGAGAAGGTTGATGCTGCACCAACCTCTTGCCTACAACCAACCACGGTTGTGCGTCCTGTGGACGCTGAGGCAACCTTCTTGCGCACTCCAGCTGAGAGAGTCCCGCCACCCATGCGTTCCAGTGTACCCTGCCAGCCGCATGTTGACGTTCAGCGACGCACGGAACCTTCCGTTGACGTTCGCGAGGTACAACAACCGTCAAAGTTGTTTTGTTTTGACGCGGTGCGTCTACCTCCGCAACCCAGTGTGGTTGCCTCTGCTCGCCCACATCAGACTAGACAGTCTGGAGTAGACGCTGTGCGTCCCCGCGCTGCTATGGTTGTTGCCAGCTCCCAGACTGGGCAACAGTTCCATGACGTTGCGTCCGGTTCAGTCACGCGTGCACCCGTGCGACCGGACTCAGCTGACCAGCCGATACCTACTCCTTTGCCGCTTCCTCCTCAATTCTCGGATGATGGACTCTCTGATGATGACGATGCGGCACACGTTGATGAACCATATTCGGACCTTGATGAACCCAAGACCACGCAACCCTCTTTGGACTTTAGAAAAGTTCTTGCTCTGTTCAAAGAGATGTATCCGGACCAGTTTGTGTCTGTGGCTCCACGCTCTCCTCCGTCAGAGTTTGCGTTAGGTACGCAGTCATCCTCGCCTGCCTTTACGAAACTCGTCCTCGCACGCTCGTCCAAGAGAGCTTTACGAGTTTTAGGAGATTGGATGCAGTCCAAGAAGAGTCTAGGGAAGACAGCCTTTACGTTTCCCCCTGCTAAACTCTCTTCCAGATCGAGCGTCTGGTATGCCACGGGAGAAGTTCTCGGCTTGGGAGTTCCTGCCTCTGCCCAGGGCGACTTCTCAAGTCTTGTAGACTCTCCCCGCAGGCTAGCCATGAGACGCTCTAAGATATGCTGGTCACCTTCGGACCTAGACCATCTGTTGAAAGGAGTATTTAGAGCCTTCGAGGTCTTCAACTTTTTGGACTGGTGTCTGGGTTTGAGCAGGAAGATCTCCCCTTCTGACAAGGAATCTTCCTTGCTCATCATGTCCTGCATGGACAAGGCCATACGTGACGGATCTAGTGAGCTTGCTGCTTCGTTCGTATCCGGGGTCCTCAAGAAGCGTGAGAACCTTTGCTCTTTCCTGTCAGCTGGAGTGACACCGTGTCAAAGATCAGAACTTCTGTTTGCTCCTCTCTCTAAGTGCCTTTTTCCAGAGGACTTGATTAAGGAGATTGCTGCTTCTTTGATTCAGAAGGACACCCATGACCTGGTTGCGTCCTCTGCCCGCAAAGCCACCCCTTTGCCTACCTTGTCAAGACCCAGGATGGACACTCCAGTGTCCAGATTTATTCCGCCCTTTCGTGGCAGAGCCTCCAGCAGAGGAGGTGCTCGTGCCGAAGGGAGACGTGGGAAGAAGAAAGGAACCAAGTCCTTTAAAGGCAGAGTCTGACTGCCACCTTCTTCAGACAGCAGTGGGAGCCAGACTCAAGAACTTCTGGCAGACCTGGGAGAAGAGAGGCGCAGATGCACAATCTGTGAAGTTGCTCAGAGAGGGGTACAAGATCCCGTTTGTACGAAAACCCCCTCTAGCAACGTCTCCCATCGATCTCTCTCCCAGGTACAGAGAGGAAGACAAGAGACGAGCATTGAAACAGGAGGTGTCTCTCTTGCTAGAAAAGGGAGCGGTAGTCAAAGTCCTGGACCATCAATCCCCGGGCTTCTACAACCGTCTCTTCTTAGTGGTAAAGAAGACAGGAGGGTGGAGGCCGGTGCTAGACGTCAGTGCGCTGAATGTCTTTGTCACAAAGCAGACGTTCGCCATGGAGACCACAAAGTCCGTTCTAGCAGCGGTCAGAAAGGAAGACTGGATGGTCTCTTTAGACCTAAGGGACGCATACTTTCACGTCCCCATCCACCCAGACTCCCAACCTTTTCTGAGATTCGTTTACGAAAAGGTTGTCTACCAGTTTCAAGCCCTGTGCTTTGGCCTAAGCACAGCTCCTCTTGTGTTTACGAGGCTGATGAGGAATATAGCCAAATTCCTTCATTTAGCGGACATCAGAGCCTCCCTCTATTTGGACGGCTGGCTTCTAAGAGCTTCTTCCAGTCGTCGCTGTCTGAAGGATCTAAAGTGGACTCTAGATCTGACCAAGGAATTGGGTCTCCTGGTCAATATGGAAAAGTCTCAACTGGTCCCATCCCAAACTATTGTGTATTTAGGGATGGAGATTCACAGTCAAGCTTTTCGGGCTTTTCCGTCGGCCCCCAGAACAAGTCAAGCCCACTTATGCATCCAGAACATGCTGAAGAAGGAACGATGTTCAGTCAGACAGTGGATGAGTCTGATAGGGACGCTATTATCCCTGGAACAGTTCGTTTCGTTAGGAAGACTACACCTCCGTCCTCTTCAATATCACCTAGCTGTTTACTGGAAAAAGGACAAGACGCTAGAAGCGGTCTCGATCCCCATTTCCGAGAAGATGAAGTCTTCCCTGACTTGGTGGAAGGACAGTATCAGCCTCAGAGAGGGTCTGCCCCTGGCTGTTCAGACTCCCAACCACGTTCTCTTCTCGTACGCATCGGACACGGGCTGGGGCGCGACATTAGACGGTCGGGAATGCTCGGGAACTTGGAACTCGAGTCAAAGAACATTGCATATCAACTGCAAGGAGCTACTGGCAGTTCATCTGGCCTTGAAAAGCTTCAAGTCTCTCCTTCAAGGCAAAGTGGTGGAGGTGAACTCGGACAACACCACGGCTTTGGCGTACATCTCCAAGCAAGGAGGGACCTACTCTATGACGTTGTACGAGATCGCAAGGGACCTCCTCACCTGGTCAAAAGATCTAAACATTTCTCTAGTAACGAGGTTCATCCAAGGCAACTTGAATGTCATGGGAGATTGCCTCAGTCGAAATGGACAAATCATTCCAACAGAATGGACCCTACACAAGGATGTGTGCAAGAGACTGTGGGCCACATGGGGCCAGCCTACCATAGATCTCTTCGCAACCTCGATGACCAAGAGGCTCCCAATATATTGCTCACCAATCCCGGACCCAGCAGCAGTTCATATAGATGCCTTTCTACTGGATTGGTCACATCTAGACCTATATGCATTCCCCCCGTTCAAGATTGTCAACAAGGTACTGCAGAAGTTCGCCTCTCACGAAGGGACAAGGTTGACGTTAGTTGCTCCCCTCTGGCCCGCGAGAGAATGGTTCACCGAGGTACTTCGATGGCTAGTGGACGTTCCCAGAACTCTTCCTCTAAGGGTGGACCTTCTACGTCAGCCACACGTAAAGAAGGTACACCAAGGCCTCCACGCTCTTCGTCTGACTGCCTTCAGACTATCGAAAGACTCTCGAGAACTAGAGGCTTTTCGAAGGAGGCAGCCAGGGCGATTGCTAGAGCAAGGAGGACATCCACTCTTAGAGTCTACCAGTCGAAGTGGGAAGTCTTCCGAAACTGGTGCAAGTCAGTATCAGTATCCTCGACCAGTACCTCTGTAACTCAAATAGCTGACTTCCTTTTATACCTGAGGAAAGAAAGATCTCTTTCAGCTCCCACTATCAAGGGTTACAGAAGCATGTTGGCATCAGTCTTCCGTCACAGAGGCTTAGATCTTTCCAACAACAAAGATCTACAGGACCTCCTTAAGTCTTTTGAGACCACGAAGGAGCGTCGTTTGGCTACACCTGGTTGGAATTTAGACGTGGTACTAAGATTCTTAATGTCAGAAAGGTTCGAGCCACTACAATCAGCCTCCTTTAAAGATCTCACTTTAAAGACTCTTTTCCTGGTTTGCTTAGCCACAGCTAAAAGAGTCAGTGAGATTCACGCCTTCAGCAGGAACATCGGATTTTCATCTGAAACGGCTACATGTTCTTTACAACTTGGTTTTCTAGCCAAAAACGAGCTACCTTCTCGTCCTTGGCCGAAATCGTTCGATATTCCAAGCCTATCAAATATGGTTGGAAATGAACTAGAAAGAGTCTTATGCCCTGTTAGAGCTCTTAAGTTCTATTTAAGACGAACTAAACCTTTACGAGGACAATCAGAAGCTTTATGGTGTTCTGTTAAGAAACCATCTTTGCCTATGTCAAAGAATGCCTTATCCTATTTTATCAGACTGTTAATACGAGAAGCTCATTCCCATCTGAGTGAGGAAGACCAAGCTTTGCTGAAGGTAAGGACACATGAAGTTAGAGCTGTCGCAACTTCAGTGGCCTTTAAACAAAATAGATCTCTGCGAAGCATAATGGACGCAACCTATTGGAGAAGCAAGTCAGTGTTCGCGTCTTTTTATCTTAAAGATGTCCAGTCTCTTTACGAGAACTGCTACACCCTGGGACCATTCGTAGCAGCGAGTGCAGTAGTGGGTGAGGGCTCAACCACTACATTCCTCTAATTCCATAACCTTTTTAATCTTTCTCTTGAAATATTTTTATTGTTGTTTTTGGGTTGTCCGGAAGGCTAAGAAGCCTTTCGCATCCTGGTTGATTTGGCGGGTGGTCAAATTCTTTTCTTGAGAAGCGCCTAGATTAGAGGTTTTGATGAGGTCCTGTAGTATGGGTTGCAACCCTTGATACTTCAGCTCCTAGGGGTCGCTCAGCATCCTAAGAGGATCGCGAGGCTCCGTAAGGAAGACGTAATTAAAAAGGCAGAGTAATTGTTCAAGTCGACTTCCTTACCAGGTACTTATTTATTTTGTGTTTGTTATTTTGATAACTGCTAAAATGAAATAAAAAATACTTAGCTCATAATAATGTAAACATTTATTGCTGGTCTCTACCCACCCCCCTGGGTGTGAATCAGCTTATATAATCACCGGCTAAGTTAAATATTGAAAAATTTTATTTTTATAATAAAATAAATTTTTGAATATACTTACCCGGTGATTATATATTAAAGGACCCTCCCTTCCTCCCCAATAGAGACGCAGTGGACCGAGGAGAAAATTGAGTTCTTTGTTTACAATGAGTACTGAGTACCTGCACGACAGATGGCGCTGTTGAAGTACACCCCCTACCTGCATAGCGATCGCTGGCGGATTTTTAACGTAGAGTTTTCTGTCGAGCAGCAGAGCTGCAGCTTATATAATCACCGGGTAAGTATATTCAAAAATTTATTTTATTATAAAAATAACATATTTTGAAGGGACTTGATAATCTAACAGTTGTCTCCTACCAAATAACAGTTCATCTTTATTCAAGTAATAGTTTGGTAGTTTATAAAATTGACCTTTTATAGTTGTAAATTATTGCTAAGACAAGAAGAGATTGTTGATTTGATTAAACTTGTTAACACCAATGAAAGTAACTACTATAAAGTTATTGTTTACAGGAAAAGAAAATATTTTAACAAATTGGTCTACTGTATGTTGAAGAGTAATACAAATGTAAAACTTCAAATTTTTCCTTCCTTAGTCATTCTTTCTAATAGTAGCATTCCAAAGGGATCCAGATTTTAAATTCTGATCTCCTCATAGGAAGAAAACTCTGCTATAAAACTAGTTTACAAAACCATCTGTTCGTTAGTAAGACATGTAAGCCGCTTCTTGATATAAGTATTTTTTTGTGGGACTGAAATTTAATCAGATGTATATTTGGTTTAAAAACAAAGTGAGCAAAGATGCTGGTAAAGTATTCTCGGCTCACAGTATTGATCGGTTGTCATTTCTTTTGTTAATGGGTTATACAGCAACAACAACTACTGTATATTGGATCCTTCTCTCTGGTTACGGTTCACTTTCCCTTTGCCTACACATACACCGAATAGTCTGGCATATTCTTTACAGATTCTCCTCTGTCCTCATTCACCTGGTAACATTGAGATTACCAAACAATTCTTCTTCACCCAAGGGGTTAACTACTGCAATGTAATTGTTCAGTGGCTACTTTGCTCTTAGTAAGGGTAGAAGAGACACTTTAGCTATGGTAAGCAGCTCTTCGAGGAGAAGGACACTCCAAAATCAAACCATTGTTCTCTAGTCTTGGGTAGTGCCATAGCCTCTGTACCATAGTCTTCCACTATCTTGGCTTAGAGTTCTCTTGCTTGAGGGTACACTCGGGCACACTATTCTATTTGATTTCTCTTCTTCATGTTTTGATAAAGTTTTT
The DNA here is from genome assembly GCF_036898095.1 of Palaemon carinicauda. NCBI lineage: Eukaryota > Metazoa > Arthropoda > Malacostraca > Decapoda > Palaemonidae > Palaemon > Palaemon carinicauda. The sequence continues at coordinate 58,968,832 of NC_090750.1, read as the reverse complement.
ATAGTTTACATAGGAGATATTTATTTTAATATTATTCTTGAATTATTTATTTTTTTCCTTTCCTTACTGGGCTATTTTCCTTGTTGGAGCCCCTGGGCTTATAGCATTCTGCTTTCCAACTAGGGTTGTAGCTTAGCAATTAATAATAATAATAATAATTATAATAATGATAATAATAGTAATAAAATTTATTTACTAACGCAGATACTTCTGTGAATTATTTTGGCTTTTATGTAAAAATATAACTTGTTTATATCATCAGATTGGAAAATGACGTTGATCGTTTGCAAGCAGATAATTCTCCTGAAGTTTATAGACTACAGATTGAAACACTTGAAAAGTCATTAGCTCAGGTAAGTTCGCAGTGTCCGCACACAACCAAGCAGACAGTTTTGTTTCTTATTCATTTTCATTGCAGTGCTTGAAATGAGAATGTAATTTGATATCTTTATAGTTATTACTACAGTAGTTTACTTTGTGATATAGATATTCAGGAGTTTATTAAAGAAAAGGTGTAATAATAGGCGTGTGCTGTACTGTATACGGTAATTACAGTAACATACACTACAATGCATTGAGTAAACTACCTGAAAATAATGTACTGTACAGTAGTGGGTTATTTAGAGTGTTTTTGACTGCGTCGAACCAGTGTTCAGTTAATGAAGGGTCGTGATGAGTTATTTTATCCTAGGGGACCAATTTTCATATTTTGCAGTGGTCTCTGTTACCTGACCCCTGTGAATTTTTAGATATGACTGGATAAAGGTGAACACACTACATTTGAACTTTTCGAGCTTATTTACTACTTTGCAGATTCAGTGGTGTTATATGTAGTTTCAGAATTAATTTCGAGTAAGGTAAAGGAATAACTTTTATTTCAATGTTATGATATTTTGTTATTGTTCGGCATGCATTTTGCAAACTTATTCAAGACCTTTTGGAGATTTTTATAGATCAGGAATCCTTCTATCTTTTAGGCTCAGGCAGATATCTGCAATTGGCAAACAAAGCTGCAGCAAGCGGAAAATGATTACATGGCCGAAAATGTTAAGATCCGGTCTGACCTAACAACACGCCTGGAGCGCATGACTCAGCAGTATGAAGCGGCAAACAAAGATAAGGAGTCGATGGTCATCAAGTATGCTACGTCTGAGAGAGAGGTGAGCGCGGTATACTTAGATTTTATAAACTACCTATAGCACACAGACTTCAGTGTTGATTCTTCATTAGGAAGCTATGCTAATGACTTGTTATTCTTTGTTTCACAATATATTCAATTTCATGATGTGGGTATAATTTTTTATTATACTGTGATTATCATAATATAGTAATTGATATAGTACAGTAATAATTGCTACATTAAAGCATAAATTTTTAAGATTACTTTAAGAATGTTTTAGAATGCTCAACAATGTATCTCGGAAATACTTTAGTGTAAAGCTTTTTTTTTTCAATATGTGGCATAGCCAAGGCAGCTAACAAACCAAAAACTTATAGGAGATTATATTGCCGAGTAAAATTAATGGAATTGAGGATACTGCTTTACTGCAAAAATGTCAGATTGTATATGCTAGAAAATTGCTGTGGTAGTTTTACTTTTTCAGTCATTCTAAGGATTTTAACCCAGAATTCATTGCTGTTATTTAACTGAAGGGGGAATTTTCAAATAGTGAGGTCCGGGCCTTCCAAGTATTGTATCCTCAGAGCAAGACATGTCTGTAGCCTTTTCAAAGCATGCATAGGTTTTTTAGCCTGTTTTTATTACTAAGTAGCATCTTGGGTTTATCATTAATACAATTACAGCTTTCAGTTGTAATCTTATGTCTATGTCTGAACCAAAACATAAGTGGGATATTCTTGAGAACAAAGGCTCTTATAGAGGATTGGCTGTGTGTTAAGTCTTGATGTACCTGGAGGATTGGTTAATTCTCAGCTCTTTCTCATACATACCTCCTGAGAAAACAACTTCTTCTCAATATCCATTGCAATTTTGAAGTGAAAGTAAATTTTGTAAAGTTATATCTTTGCCTCCGACTCAGACAATTGTGTATTTGTTGTTGTTGTTGTTGTTGTTTTGGGTTTAAATCCAACCCTCCACTGAAGTCAAGTGAACTACTTCTCGGGCGGGTCCATATCAATCATCTAACGAAACATTTTCATCATAACTTAGACGATTCTTTGATTGTAGCATCTTCCAAATCATATGATCTTGTGAAAAGTAATGTCTTTAGTTTCTTCTTAAATTTAATTGCTCCTTTTAGGTCCTTCATTTCAGTTGGCAGTTTATTATAATGTCTAGGCGCACAGTAGCTAAAAGCCCTTTCACCAAATTTACTATTTGTTCTTGGTTCAGATAGCCTATGTTTGTCACTCATGTGTCTTATGTTAACATTTGTTTCTTCTTGTTTCTTATTCTTGTTTTGGGTTTAAATCCAACCCTCCACTGAAGTCGAGTGAACTACTTCTCGGGCGGGTCCATATTAAGGTATTGATAGCATCAATACCTTTTCGGGCTTTTCCGTTAGAGGGGAGAGTCCAAATGTTTGTTATTCTTGCAGAAGAATACTGGAAGGCCAAGTTTCTCTGCTCACAAGTGGATGAACCTCACAGAGACTATGACTTTGTTAGAGAGATTTATTCAACATTTAAGGTTGAGAATGAGCCCTCTCCAATTTCCTATACATTGTTTTTGGAACATAACCTTGGATTCTAAATCATTTCTTCCCCTGCCTCTATTAGATTAAGACAAGCTTTTAGATTGGTGAAATTCAAAGCAAAGGGTGAGCCAAGGTATCAGCTTAGGTTTTCCAATCCCAAGCATATTTTTGTTAACAAACACAATGTCTAGGTTGAGAATGACATTGGAAAGTCAACATCTTTTGGGAGTTTTCCCCACTGGATGCTCAAATTCACATTTATTGCTGAGGTCAATTAGCAATAGAAAGAGAGTGGATGATTTGCAAGATTGTAGTCTAAGGGAAATTACTTTCCCTCCTCTTGGACAACTTGACAGTGCTAGCTTGAGTCAAAAAGCAAGGAGATACCAGATCAGAGGATTTTATAGCATAGCGCAAGGTCTCATAACATGGATAGTAGCCAAAAGTATGGTTCTTCCCACGCAATTCATTCCAGGCAACCTAAATACTGTAGCAGACCTACTGAGAGAGCAAAATCGGATGATTACAATAGAATGGTCCCTTCTACCTTAGGTTTATCTAAAACTGTGCAAGATTTGAAGTCACACAGACCAAATTTCATAACAAAATGCTTTTGATTTATTACTCCTTGGGCTAGCTTGGTGTAGGCCTACATAAAACTAGAAAATTGTCTGTATCATTTATTATAAATGATAATTGACCAGGTTTGGGCTAGCTTGATGTAGGCCAACATAAAACAAGAAAATTGTCTTTGTTCTTTATTTATGATGAATGATAAATGACCAAGCTTGGGATAGCTCTTTTACCAGAATTCAGAGCCAGAAACAACAGTAAAGTTAAAGGTATCCCTTTGCATTAAAAAATCTGAGACTTCAGTGAATTGTAAGATACTGTAACGAGTAAAATGAGCATAATCCCCCCCTTTCCTCCTTTTTCCCTTTATGGTACTACAATTAGGTAATTCTCCTTTTGTCTTAAAAGATGCAAAATCATTGAAGCATTGTCTCCATTATGTATTAAAGCATGCTTGATGTCCTAACCCTTTTACCCCCAGGCTATTTGGAACTTTCAACCCTTAACCCCCGGGCGTTTTTTTTTTTTTTTTTTTTTTTTTTTTTTTTTTTTTTTTTTTTTTTTTTTTTTTTTCAAGCACATTTTGCAATAAATATTTTTTAAATTGCTCTAACAGCCTTAATTTTCACCATAGAGAGGTCAGGTTAGTCTCATCCTTTTGGAAAATGCCTGAAGTTTCTCATAAAGTTATCAAAAATATGCAAAAGATAATATAAATAGCAGTTTTTTGCAAGGACGTACCAGTACGTCCATGGGGGTAAAGGGATGAGTTTTGTGAAACGTACCAGTACGTCCATGGGGGGTAAAAGCGTTAATTACTTTGTATGATTACTAACTAGAGGTTGTTCACTTAGACTTTTTATATTCTAATTTGTTGGCAAATGTTACAAGACAATACAGAACTGTACTGTATGGTTACTGGCTCCTTCGGCATTATTTATATTGCTCAATGCAAATGTTTTTCAGGTAATCGTTGCAAGGAAGCAAAGAGAGGTCATCGAGAAAAAACTCAAGGATATGGAAAAAGAGAGAGAGCAGCTCCAAAATAAGAATAAGACGCTGGTGTCAGAAAGGGCCCGGTTGTGCCAGACTCTGGATACAAAGGTATGGAAAATAGTCAGTTGTTTTCCAATAGATTTACACTCTCTAATGGTATCGAATTGTACAATTTAATATTGTTCCGTAACCGAAATACAAACCACGCTATTTACATTAGGTTTACCTTTTAGCGCAGCTGAAATGGCGAGCCATTAGAATTTAACGAGGGTGTATTACCCCCGCGCTAGTTAGCGGGGGGGTAGGGGAGTGGTAGCTAGCTACCCCTCCCCCCCCTCACACACAGGTGAATGCTCACTTTCACTTTTGGCTCGGACTGGGACAGACGTCTTTGTCTTGGTCCTCTCTTGGCAGCCATTGTTTGTTTTGTCTTTACTTAATCGCTTACTTTTCTTTTACTCAATATATATGTAAACATGTTTTCATGTTTGTGTATATATTTGAGAATAGAAATCAGTAAGTTTCCTTTTCAGAGTTGTGTGTGTAGTGTACGATATCTCCGTGGAGTCCTCGGCAGTTAGGCCACCACGGCGGAATTTTATGGGTTGCGATCGAGTTTGACTTCGGTCTTTCTCTCTCTCTCTCTCTTGAGGTCGTTCACCCTTTTTACTACGTTTTACTACGCCCCTCGTAGCTTCCTTTCCGTGTGGGGGGGTTGCTACGCCGTACGTTTTGTCTCAATTAGTTTATGAATCTAATTGTAGTTGTTAATTTTTCAGCTTGTAGAACGATTCCTTTCGGGGTTTTCGTTCCTTCTTTAGTGTTCATTCATTTTTAATTACATAATTACAGTAGGGTCCCGAATTAAGCGTGTTCGAATTACACGATTCCCCTTTTCCACGATCGCTATTTTTCAAAAATAAATTTTCTGTATCTGCGAGGCTGTTCAAAGTTCGCGAATCAAGCACTACAAAATGTATCAAATCTATTGTCTTTTTAAGTATATTGGTAGCCCTTAATACGGTGATTTATAATAAATGTTACAAAACAATATTAACATTACATTTCATTAACATAATTTCATAATGAATAGCCTATTTAAGGATAAAATTCCACATCAACAATGAAATCAACTGTTAACTGTGCGAGTCCAGCTGACAAAATGTAAACAGAAATGTGGTTACGTTCTCGGTAATCTTTATCTTTCTCCAACCTTACGATAATTGTAATGGTAGTGTTAATGATGGTATATTAAAGCATTATTTTTGTTTAGTACAGTATATTTAAAAGCCTTATTTTTCCCTCTGGGCGTTCAAGGTTTTCACGAGTAGACTGGGTTCGTTTATCGGCAGTGAATAGCCTAAACTTCGGTAACGAGTCGTCAATATTTTGTCATATTTTAAACAGTATACATTTGATTTGCAAACATTGGTTTTGTAGAGTAGACGGTAAAATAAAATCTAGAGAGAGAGAGAGAGAGAGAGAGAGAGAGAGAGAGAGAGAGAGAGAGAGAGAGAGAGAGAGAGAGAGAGAGAGAGAGAGAGAGATTTCTGCCATCAAATCTCTCTCTCTCTCTCTCTCTCTCTCTCTCTCTCTCTCTCTCTCTCCGTAAGAAATAAAACCATAGTTCACATATGGCAACTTGAGTTTAAGAATGAAATTAACATGAATATTGTTAGTTGTGGCGATCAATTCCTCGCTTCAGGGGGTACACGAAACAAAAACACGACATTCAATTACAACAGCTGATTCTCTCTCTCTCTCTCTCTCTCTCTCTCTCTCTCTCTCTCTCTCTCTCCTCTCTCACTCTCTCTCTCTCTCTCTCTCTCTCTCTCTCTCTCGTTATACAATACTTACAAATAGATGAAGAAACCAAAATCGGTTTTCTTGAAGTGTCAATTAAATACAAAACGAAAAAATTATACCGTGTATACATCCATTTCAATCATAGCTTAAAATACGGTAACCGATTTCGTCCGCAAACCACTATTTTTTAGGAAACACCATTCTATTCCAGAAAATTTTTACTCTTTAAATGTCAATTGCGCTATAATAAAACATGTACTTATGTTGTAAAATTTCGGGTGTGTTTTAAAAATCGAGTATTGCTAACTTATTTTTGTTTTACTTTTGGCTGTGATCACATCAGCTGATGTCTAGCTTCCGCGCGAATACAATAACAAAGAATTGTTTACACCATTTCTTAACTTATTCAAACCATCTATACAGTTAATATTACATAAACACCAATGTGTTATAACCTATCATATTTATTGTTTAGTACTTTAAAACCATCCCTCTCTCTCTCTCTCTCTCTCTCTCTCTCTCTCTCTCTCTCTCTCTCTCTCTCTCTCTCTCTCTCTCTCTCTCATCGAACGTTATAGCGGTAACCTAATTTTTCGGTGACTTTAAAAATAGGCCTAGTACTTTCTTCTTTTACCTTTTTTGCATATGGATCCATAATTGAGGTGGGTAGCCTACAAGTTGACTTATAACTGAAGTTAGGAAAAGTATTTTGGATATGGAAAGGACAATTATCTTTCGTAACAGTTTAGAATTATCGTAAGTTATCACTCTGTCATTAGCGGCAGTTTGCTATTGTGGATTAAACGCATAAGGAAAAAAAAATTTCCAGCTTTGCTACGAATTTAGGAATTTATATGGATACGGTAAGTAAAATATTTGTGATAACATAATGTTTACTAAATGTTTGTAATATCATTAGTTATGACTTAGATCATGTGTGTTTAATGCATTCGTTTGTTTATTATGATCGAAGATGGAGCGTAAACAAATGGAAGGTTTCCGTTTCAGGCGGCATCATAAAGAAAAACATTTCATAAATGGCATTCATTTAATTTATTTGAAAGTTCTAATAAAAAATAATTAGAACATTGGTAATAACAAATTCAACATATAATCTATACTTGGTAAAATTGCTGTCAATTCAAAAACACAGATGTATAAATGCGTCTGTTTCTTCGTTGTGATCAGAGATAAACGTAAACAAAACATTGGTTGTCGTTTTTATTGTGCTTTTTGGCGTGTTTAGGAAACGCATGATATAAAATCGCCTTTATTTTGATAATTCTGGATTTTCAATCATACAACAAGCTAGTCTATAGAGTGATGGTTTTGCTATTCACCCGTTGTATTATACAATAGATATGACAAACATTAAAATTTGTCTGTATTTTGGGTTGTGCTATAACGGGAAATATATGGTGTTTACACCTATCCTGGTTGTAATTTTAACCATTTTTCAAGTTATTAGAACTTTAAAGTATATTAAATGTTTTATTTATTTACAAAAACAATTTGATATTACAGTGAACCCTCGCTACTTCGCGGTTCGACCATCGCGGATTCACCACTTCGCGGATTTTTTCCATAACCCATATATATACAGTAATATATATATATATATATGTATGCATGTATTTATGTATATATGTAGGTATGTATATGTGTATACATATAAATATATATATACACACACACACACACACACATATATATATATATATATATATATATATATATATATATATATATATATATATATATATATATGTATATATATATATATATATATATATATATATATATATATATATATATATATATATATATATATATATATATCTAAAGTAGGAAGATGTGATGTAGTTCTAAGGGAAAAGTATGGGTAATATGTCTGGGTAATAAGCAAAGCTCTACCTCCAGTTTGTTTCTTCATTATGATCAGAGATAAATGTAATAAAAACATTGGTTGCCATTTTTTATCGTGCTTTTTAGCGTGTTTAGGAAATGCATGATATAAAATCACCTTTAATATTTGTGCCTGTTTTAGTTTAGGGTACTGTAGTACATGCATTAAGTGTTCTGTACATTAAAGGGTAGTTTGTTAACAGAACTACGTACAAGGGAAGGTTTTAAAAGTCTGAATATACATGTTGAATAAATAGGTAAATATGGTGTCACTACTTCGCGGATTTTCACCTATCGCGGCCGCGACTGGAACCTATCTACCGCGATAAACGAGGGTTCACTGTATAAAGAAATACAGTATAGTACAAAGAAAGTATTGGAAATGGGTAGTAAACACATTTGAATAGGCAAATTGCTGGTTGCCATGGCCGCAATGGAATTATTTCTGTTAGTTGTGTGTTTCGAAATTCGCGATTTTCCATTTACACGAGGTCATTAATCGACCAAATTCTCGCATAATTCGGGACCCTACTGTACATAGTTTCATAATTATAATTGTTATAATTCTGTTTTGGTTACAGCTCTCCTTCCGTGAGTGTAAGTGGTTGTGAGGGCACGTGCCTGTTGTGTAATTCTTCTTTCCTTTCCCTCGGGATTCCTCTTTGGAGCTTTCCCGGGGGAATGAATGTGTACTAATGACTTTTGTTTTATTTTTTTACAGTTACCGATCTAGTTCATTTCTGTAATATGGCAACGGTGTGAGCTGTCTTGTGGAGGCCTGGGGATTCGGCTGTTGCTGCCTCCCCTTTGGATTTTCGTCAGGGGCGTGTCTCCTTCTACTGGAAGTACTCCCGTGACGATTGACAGCTCTCCAGTTCATTTTAGAACTCTCAGGAGGCTTGCCTCCTTGTGTGGGTAACTTTCCTTCCGAGGGAAGTTTTTCCTGTCCAGGCTTGAGTTTTTCCCCTTTTGGAGGGTTCTTCTCTTGCCTTTTTTTCGTGCGACTATGCTCTTGGTGCTGAGCGGTCACACCTGCAGTTTCGCTCAAGGGGCTGGGCAACTGCAGGAGCCCCTCTTCGGAGGATTGCTCCTTTTAGGTCACTGGCTGACCAGTCTCTTCTACGAAGTGTTTCTCTTTCGTTCGCGAGAGAGTACACTTATAGAGACTCCTCTTTGGAGGTTTCTTCTGCTGCTGTTGCTGTTGGCCTCCTTCGCCGTAAGGCTCACCGTCCGCCTCGTCGTAAGGGCCTCTCATCTCCCTATAAGGGTGCTAAGAGGCACCTTCTTGAATCTCCGTTTGCAGCCTACAACTCCTTCTTCTTGATCTTCCGCCCTGGTGCAAATGGACAGCAGTCTGATTTCGTCTTCCGACGGGCAACGGTCATCCCGACGGACAACGGTCTTCCACCGGACATCAGTCTCCCGGCGGACAGGCAACGGTCTTCCTATGGACATCTGTCTCCTGACGGACAACGATCCCTTTGGGGCAAAGGATTGCCTCCCACGGGGGTTCTTCCCTTGCGTGTCAGGGTTCCCCTGCGCGCCCTTCTGCTGTGTTCTCTCCTGCTCCTGCTCAGTGTTAGCGCACAGGCGCTCTCCTGCTCATCAGCGCTTCCTGATCGCTAGCGCTCTCCTGTTCGCCAGCGCTCTCCTGTTCGTCAGCGCTCTCCTGTTCGTCAGCGCTCTCATGATGATCATCTCTGCTGTTCCTGTTGGTTCCTGTTACGCGCCCTGTGCGCCCACGTTCGCCCTCGCGATCTAGAACTTCGGTTCAGGTCTGGGTCAAGGACTCTTCTTCTATGCGCAGGCTTCCACGCGTTGCCTTCTGCTCGTCAGCGATCATCAGCTCGCCAGCGACCTTAGACGTGTCAACGTTCACCTGCTCGCCAGCGATCTCCTACGCGTCAACGATCGCCACGCGTGTCAGTTCCCCTGACCACCATCAGTAGCGATCTAGCGCTCGCCTGCTGTGGACTACGATCTCCGGTAGCTGAGTCTCGCCGTAGATCTTCCTCCTGCTCGCCAGCGCTCACCTTTTCTTCTGTCCTTCTGTGCGCCAGCTTTCTTCATTTGCCAGCGCACATCTGCGCGCCCTTCTTTGCCACGCACCAATGGGCGCCAGCGGTTTTCTGACCGTCTAGGATCGCCTGATTAACAGCTGTCTTCAGCGCTCACCTTCCTGATGCACCTGCGTGCCTTCTGTTAGCGCGATGCGCGCTAACCATCCCTACTCTCTCTCGCGTTGGCAACCGCCTACGCACCCGCGCGATTCTTCATCTGCTCCCTAGTGTTTTGTTAACACACCACCGCTCGCCAACGCGCCATCGCTGGCCGACGCGCCATCGCCCACCTGCGCGTCAGCGCTCACCAGGTCACCACCGATCGCCTGTTGATCCACATCGCCAGCGGTCTTCCTCACCCACGCGGCAGCGCGTTTCCTCGCCATCGCACCAACGCTTGCGTTCGCCGCCTCGGACACGCGCTCATTCACCTGCCCACCCTCGCGCCCACTCGCCTGCGCGCCCGCGCGACCGCTCGCCCGCGCGACCGCTCGCCTGCGCGCCCGCGCACATGCTCTCCAATGTTCGCATGCGCGTCCGCGCACATGCTCTCCAATGTTCGCCTGCGCGTCCGCGCACATGCACTCCAATGTTCGCCTGCGCGCGAACCAATGGTATTCCATCGCGCGAACTGACGGTGTTCCGTCGCGCGATTCGACGGTGTTCCGTCGCGCGAACCGACGGTGTTCCGTCGCGCGAACCGACGGGGTTCCGTCGCGCGAACCGACGGGGTTCCGTCGCGCGAACCGACGGGGTTCCGTCGCGCGAACCGACGGGGTTCCGTCGCGCGAACCGACGGGGTTCCGTCGCGCGAACCGACGGGGTTCCGTCGCGCGAACCGACGGGGTTCCTTCGCACGAACGTCGGCTTGATTCTTGCAGTATCCATTGCTCGTCTATGGGTTATCGCTCACCGACCACCAGCGCTCGCCCTCCTTCTGCGCTCCTTCGCGCACCCTCGTTTGCGTTCCTGCGTGACCGCGCATGGGCGCTTCCACGTTTGCCCACGCGCAAATCATTGATTCAACCATCGCGCGAGCTCCAGGTTGATTGCGACCACGATTCCTATTGGGGTTTTCGCAGCATGGCCAGCCCTGGGGAGTTCTTCTGGAGCGTATTTCCAGAACACGGCCTCACCCCGTAAACGCAGAGCATGGCACTTGCAAGAATAGGAAGAATCTTCAGGGAGGTCTGAGCAACACTCCTCTTTCCAGAACCTGGGTTAGCCCTTCCCCGTCATTCCCTGGAAGGATTTTTGGCGGGGGGCTTTCCGTTCGAGATTTCTCCATCGGCCAAGGGGTGACTGCTTACCCCTTCCTCTTCTCCACCTCGTGTAGGGGGCTTACCAGGTCCTTTCCCTCCTCGGTTACGGCCCGAGGTTTGGTTCAAGGAAGCTACAGGAAGATCATGGGTACTTTCCTCCTTTCGGGCTCAGGCACCTTGGCGTTTCGTCGTTAAGTATCTAACTTGCGGACAAGCTCGATGTTGGACCATCTGGACGCGCTGACCGAGGGCTTCCTTTCGGGTTACTCATCCGTGGATGTCGACAACCTCAGACACCCTTTCATCCTTGAGGAGAGTTTGTTTGTGCCCAAGGACAGAGACTTAGACAGCGGCTGTGTGGAGGAAATCGACTTCCGTTTTCACTCCTCCAAGGCGCTTTCTTCCAGACTGCAGGGCTCCAGCGCCTTTTTCTGTCAACCACATCGGCTTAAGTTATCGGCTACGACAACTGAGACAAGGTATCCAATTGCAGTTTCCTCCTGTCAGGAACAGATGGCACGGGAGGCTCCCCCGGGGGGGGCATAGTCCTAAAGGGAGTGGCAGAGTTCACGAACTCTAGGATTGGCCCCCCCCTTGCAGGTTTCTCGCTGGGAGGATGCTTAAGGTTTCTCATCCGGATGACAGCCTCCCGATGCCCATTCCCGCACGATCTCTGTGATCAGCCAAGGATATCGCGCCTGCCGTCTCTGTCAGCGAATTCAGTGTCTCTGAACCTCTATGCCATAGGGTCAGCAAGAGTTGCCCGTTTGGGCAGAATGATCCATACCTTAGGAGAAGGTCCTCCATAGGATCATCGACGGCTTCACCCCCGGCTTCTTCAGTCGATCCTTTCTTGTAAGGAAGTATCTGAGTCGGGAGTTCCGTAGTCGACCTCTCAGCCCTGATTAAGTTTGTCGAACAAACTTCGTCCAGCGTAGAACAGCAGAATCGATCAGAGTGGTAACGAGGCGACAGGACTCCTTAAACCCTGGATCGGAAGGACGGGTACTTTCAGTTTCCATTCCATCCATCTTCCAGGGAGCTCGTGGAATACAGCCTAGACTGCAGGTATTCCTGCTTATGATGCAGTGGGGCAATCCCGCCGTGGCATCGCAGGTTGTTTTCCCCAGAGAACTCTCCCTGCTTTCCTCATGGCCGCTCAGGTGCAGGCTTCCGCCTCCTTCGCTTTTTGGAGGGCTGGTCTACTCCGGTAGGCTCGGGTTCGACCTTCTTCAGCGCCGGGACAAGCTTCCGGATGCTTACCATGAGCGTGGGTTCATGGTATTTTGCTATGAGCCTTCTCTCTTCTGCCTCAACATCTGGAGTATCTGGCCATGATATTGAGTCAACGGCCTTACCACGTTGGAAACCCCGCTTCTCGTCCGTCCAGCGAGGTTAAGCAACGTCGGTTCTGGTCGGTACTTGGATGGGTGACCACCTGGGGACGCCAGATTCTGTTGCTACCTCCTCCGAGCCTTCCCTTCAGTTGACTGTGGCAAGGCTGAGGAGAGTCGCAGTACCTGTTCTCAGTCAAGCAGAGCTTTCAGCCCTACCTGGGAACGTTTCCTTGTTCTCCTTTCCTCATTGACCCGTCTATAGTTCCGAACAGTCGCCTCAGGATAAGTTCCATGTGGGCCGGTCCAAGTTCCGGTGGTTTCAGGCAACGATTAACCGGACTTCCTGGCCCCTATGGGACCAGCGGAACTATTAGACCTACAATGGGTGTTGACCTATGGAACCTCTTGATGGGAGTGGATATTCTCGTCCTTTCTCCACATTCTTGATGCTGTTCTCGGACTCGTCAAAAAAAAGGAGGGGGGGCATGTTCCGGACCAGGCCTATGGTCAGGACCTGAAGGATACCTCTCCATCATTAAGGCAGGCTTAGGGGCCGTAGTCTGGCCCCTCTACAGATCCTACAGCTCCTGCCGAGTCGCTCCGTGCGCGTCGACTTCATGATTCTGGCGTGTTCTAACTAGCAGGGGACGCATTTTCACACCTTCACATCTTGCAGTACAGTAGAGATACCGAGATGATTGAGATACTCTCAATACCACCATCGGCTCTCTCATTCCAGGCAGAGGAATGTTCTCTCCGACTATCCGAGCAGAGCCTCGTAGAGAGAGTGTACCTGGGGGTCTTTGGCCTTGAGTAACCAGCAAGTCCTGGTCTGGGGGACCTGATCGCGACAGCTTGGAACCTCAAGCTTCCGCTGTTCTTCCCCCCAGTCTCAGACCCCGAGACTCTGGCAAGATGCATTCCGGTGATGGTGGGACAACTTCGACGCCTGCGTCTTCCCTCCTTTTTGTCTGTGGAGAATGGGTCTCAACAAGACCAGGTTGTCTGTCAACCTTCAATGGGAGAGCTCCACTGGGACTATGCGCAGAACGGTTTCTGGACCCTCTGCTTCCCCTGACGGAACTCCCGGGAGAGCTTCTCCCACGGCACAGACTACTCAAACAACCACACTGCAACATCTTTCACGAACCAGGGCGTCGCTTCGGTTTTATGCCTGGGGACACTACGCCTCCTCCTCAAGAAGAGACAACCCGCTACAGTCGCGGGACGGAGGTCGCGTCATCTGCGATAGTCATCCGCAGGGGTCTTCCAGGCGAAGTGAAGAGTCTTCGGTGGTTGGTGCCGTGGGAGATATACCTCTTCCCTTGAGGCCTCTTCTCCAGCAATAAAGGTCTTATTGCCTTTCGGCGGGAGGAAACTCCTTTCCGCTCTCGGCAATGAAGCCTTTCGCTCAGCCTTTCCCTGACCTTCAGGCTTAAAGGAATAACTTTTTCCTGCCCGCTGGATCTTTCCTCGCTCATGCGAAGCTACGATCGTCCCTGCCCTAGTCGGAGTGAGACCTCCAACTTGGAGCATGGCTCGGACTTTTTAGTCCCTTAAGAGATCTTCTCAAGACCCTTTACGACAGGCCTCGGATTGTATTCCGTCTTGGGTCTCCTGCTCACTCTGGCCGCGGCCAGTGTGTAAGCAATCTTCTTGGTCTCGTACGACTCCGCCCTTTCTAAAGGAAGAGGGGGGGGGCAACATTCAGGTTCGCTCCTGAGTTGTTGGCTAGACTCAGAATCTTGGGGTCCCGGCCCTTCGGTCCAATTCCTTCAAGATTTTGAGTCTCCATTCTGTATCTGATGTCCCAAAACCTTCTCTTTCTTGCCAGTTAATGAATCGAGAGGTTAGCTTTGGGAACAGCTGCAGGTTGTCCTCAGTTGCAGCCGATTTGGGAGCACAAGGAGGACATGGGGGAGAGTCACCAGTATACCTCTTCAGCTCGGACTCAAGGACATTCATCTCGACCTGTCTCCAGACCCTCCCCCGTCACGTCGCCCTACAGCACGATGTCGGATACATCGCAACGTCCCTCGCCTTCGAGTAATACTACTCTGTGACGCAGGTGCTACAAGCTGGAGTCTGGAAGCGTCTAATGACCTTCGTAGCCCGCTTCCTGCAGGGCGTGACCCACAGGAGTTTCGATACGTTTTCTATCGCTCTGTGGTGGCTACACAACAGCTGGTCTAACCTCAGGCTCCTTTTTGGACAGGTAGCAGAAGGTTGAGGGCATTGTTATCAGGTTTTAGTCTGCATGAACGAAAGAAGTATGTCTGGCCCTTATTTCTCTCTTCATCATCCCCTCTACGGGGAAGCAGCATCCTGGTCTCTGCATAGCTGACCTCGAACCTCTGCAGGTAAACCATGCTTCCTTGTGTTCCGAGTATTGAGTCAATACTGTCGCGTCCCCCATACCCTGACGAGGTGGTATTGGGAACGTCCTAACCCAGAGTTCCTTCTGGAACTCCAGGTCAACTGCCTAGGACGGGTCACACTTCTTCCTTCACACACAAGCTTATGTAGGCCACACGGTTCCTTGCGGAGCAAGGAACTTGTGAGGTGCAGGGACTCCTTTTCTCGAGTGCGGCTCACTCGGATTCTGAGTCCCCAGTGTAAAGCCAAAGCCAGTATGGCTGGGGACTTTCCACCCTACCTAAGGGGTAAGTCACCCAATGTAAATAGCGGGGTTTGTATTTCGGTTACGGAACAAATGACAAATTTGAAGATAATTTGTATTTTTCCTAACCATACAAACCTTAGCTATTTACACATATTTGCCCGCCAGCCCTGTCCCCCAAGACATGTCCTACCTCTAAGTGAAAGTGAGCATTCACCTGTGTGTGAGGGGAGGGGGTAGGGGTAGCTAGCTACCACTCCCCTAACCCCCCCCCCCCCCGCTAACTAGCGCGGGGGTAATTCACCCTCGTTAAATTCTAATGGCTCGCCATTTCAGCTGCGCTAAAAGGTAAACCCAATGTAAATAGCTAAGGTTTGTATGGTTAGGAAAAATACAAATTATCTTCGAATTTGTCATTTTTATGCTCTAGCTAATTACATGTTTATTGCATTTCCATATTGTAGAAAATATATTGCATATGAAAATAAATAGTACTTACAATCTCCTACAGTCAAATATTTACCAAAAGATTTACAGACTTTACACGTGTTTAATTGTGAAATTTAGTATTTTTTGTATTCTAGATAATTACATGTTTATGGCATTTTCATATTGCATAAAGTATATTGCTTATGAAAAGTAAACACAATATTATTTACAATATCTGCAGCGAATCATGTTATTATTGAAGCTTATAGGTATCACATCTTCATTCAGGTACAAAAAAACAATTTTAATCAAAGAGAAATAGAGAGATTAAAAGAAGAAGTCAATAGCAGAGAAGTCAAGATCAAATGGGCTCAGACAAAGCTGAAATCAGAGATGGATGCTCACAAGGTAAGGTATTTACTCGCGTTTGGGATTTGTTACGTAACTGGAATACAAAACTTACGCTATTTATTAGGGGTATTACTTTAGGGAAAAGTGAAAGTAATACCCCTAATAAATAGCTAAAGGTTTGTACCGATAGGAGAAATACAAATAATCTCCAAACTAGTAATTTTTAACCTCAATGGTAGTTATATCTTTTCAAAATAATATAAGGAACTTGATTTGTAAATGTCAACCTTTGGAAATTAATCAGTTCTGGAAATTTAGAGTCTTTTAACTTTTTCGAATTCTCAGTAATCAAAATATTAAAAAAAGTTAAAGTTATTGAATATAACTTGGATTTTAATCTAGAGCAAATCCTTCTAATCAACATTATGATAATAGGAAATTCCGATACATTGGTCTGATTAAATCACGTAATTATGATGGTAAATGAATCAGAGGATCCAATAGTGTATATGCATTGCTTCCAATTATCTCTTTTTTTTATTGTTCAACAATTGACTGTTGTCTGGGATTTTGTTGACTGCAAAATTAGGTTTATGGAAGAAATCATTTATTTAGGAACTTAGATTTTTCAAGGAATAGTTTGAATGCAATGCATGTTTAAAGGAAGAAAAACTAATATTGTACGAAAAAAATTTTCGTTTAGCAACTTAGATTTTTCAAGGAATAGTTTGAATGCAATACATATTTAAAGCAAGAAAAACTAATGTTGTATGTAAAATTATTGAAATCTACTTTTATATCCATCAGGAAACTCAGGGGAAATTAGATCGTGCATTAATGAAGATAACGAAACATGAAGAAGAACTGAAAGCTATCAAGGATGAGGCTGAAAAGATCGTTCGAGACACCAGAGAAAATGAAAACTCGAGGGCCAATGTTCTAGGTAAGTTAGATCTGTGGAATTGTATATATACTGAAAAATCACAACTAGTTAATGCTAGTGCAGTTAGCCTATCCTAGTGCATTTGTGATTATAGAGTTAATGTTCATGTATTTAGTAATTTTATAACCTTTTCAACCATATGTTTTGTTATACATCAACATCATAGTCTATATTAGTTTCCATAGCTTTTAAAATAATGTAATGTTAATTGTTATAGTTTTCAATTATCGGTCGGTCGTCGTCGGCGCCCACTCGTGTCCGAGTATTGGGTTCTGTCGTTAGCCATCAGCCTCCTATCTGTGGGGTGGGTGCTTATGTCTGATGTGGCTGTTAAGTCCTAGTCTGTGGTGGAAGAGTCGCGGACAGTGTTCACAAGGGAGGGTAGGTGGTGGGCGGGGCTGTTCTAATCGCTCTCTCCTTCTTCTCCTCCTAGCCTCCTCATTTTGTCTCCTGCTCTCCTCGAAGTCCACGGTGCCATGGTGTACTGTACTCCTCCAGGTTTTCCTGTCCCTGGCTGTTTCTTCCCATGAGGAAGGATCGATGTCAGTTAGAGCCAGGGTGCGCTTTAGTTGATCTTTATAGCGCATTTTCGGGGCTCCTCGTGGTCTGGTGCCCTGGGTCAGTTCTCCGTAGAATATTTTCTTTGGGAGCCTAGATGGATCCATCCTATGCACGTGTCCTATCCAGCGAAGGCGGTGGTGGATGATGGTGGCCTCCACGCTGGTCAGCGAGGCACGTTCTAAGACTTCAATGTTGGTGGTGTGGCTCTCCCAGGGGATTTTTAAGATCTGCCTCAGTTTCATTTGTTGGAAGCGTTCTAGGTTTTTAAGATCGTTTTTATATAGCGTCCATGTTTCACATGCATACAGGAGCGTGGAGAGGACTACTGCCTTGAACACCATTATTTTGGTGGTCATTGTCAGTGCGTGGTTGTTAAATACGCGGCAGTTGAGTCGGCCAAAGGCGGAGTGGGCTGCCCTGATCCTGTTCTCCACGTCCTTTTTGCTTGTGGGAGCTGATGTTAGGATGCTCCCTAGGTAGGAGAACTGGTCCACCTGTTCTAACGGTTGGTCATTCACTGTGGTATTGAAGTTAGGGAGCATCAGTCCTGGTGGATGTTGGACGAGGGTCTTGGTTTTGTCTGTGTTGACTTGCATCCCAAAACGTTCGTAGGCAGAGTTGTATGCATCAGCTAACGACTGCAGGTCCTCTGCCGTCTGACCTGGGGTGGCATTGTCGTCAGCATACTGCAGTTCTCGCACTGCACACAAGGTGGTCTTGGTTCTGGCGCGGAGTCTAGCGAGGTTGAAAGCGCCTCCATCCATGCGGAAACGTAGGTCGACTGAGGGTGTGTCTGGGGGAATCTCGTTGAGCATTGCTGCGGTGTATAGCGAGAAACACGTTGGGGCCAGAACACAGCCCTGCTTCAGGCCGCCGTTGATGGGGAATGGGTCTGAAAGAAAGTTCTGGTGGCAGACTCTCCCAACCATTCCGTCATGGAGGGCACGCACCAGCTTGACAAAATCGGGTGGGCAGCCATATCTTTTGAGGACAGCCCACATGGCAGGTCGAGGTACTTTGTCGAAGGCCTTTTTCAAATCCCAGAAGATGAACATTATGGGCTGTTGTTGTTCGAGGCTCTTCTCTTGTAGTTGTCGGGCACAGAAGATCATGTCTATGGTCCCGCGGGAAGGTCGAAAGCCGCACTGGGACTCTGGCAGGACGTCTTCTGCGAGAATAAGGAGGCGGTCAAGGAGAATCCGAGCGAAAATCTTACTCGCGATGCTTAGTAGTGATATTCCCCGGTAGTTGTTACAGTTCTCCCTGTCTCCCTTCTTGAAGATGGTAATGATGTTTGCATCGCGGAAGTCACTGGGGGGGGGTCCTGGTCTCCCATATTTTTAGTATAAGGAGCATCAAACGGTTCCTCAAGCCGGGGCCACCGTGAGTGATGAGCTCCAACGGGATGTTGTCTGGCCCTGGGGCTTTGCCGGGCTTCATGCGCTGCAGGGCCTTGTTGAAGTCATGGATGGAGGGTGGTAGTGCCATCCAGTGACGGACGGGATGCTGCGGGGTCATTCGCAGGAGATCGTCTGGGGTGTCTGCTTGGTCATTGAGGAGGTTCTCAAAGTGAGACCTCCACCTGGCCAGGATGCCCTCGCTGTCGGTGATGGTCGTGGCCCCATCCGCGTCCTTCAGGCTGCCCACTGATGACCGTGTGGGACCGAATATTTCCTTTGTTGCTGCATAGAAGCTGCGCAGGTCACGTTGGTCAGCGAAACTCTGTATTTCTGCAGCTTTTCTTTGCCACCAGGTGTTCTGGGCTTCACGGATCCCTCTTTGGCAACCAGCTTCAGCCACCTTGTGAGCACATTTGTTAGCTGCTGTTGGTTGGTTTTCCAAAGTCAGGCGTGCTTGTCGTTTGGTTTCAATGAGAAGAGAGATGGTAGCATCATTCTCATCAAACCAATCCTGCCGTTTCTTGGTGGTGTAGCCTAGTGTTTCCTCACCAAATTCTACTCTCACATCTTCTGCTACTTTTTTTAACCGATGTCACCATGACTCAGAGTTCTTTGATAAGGATTACCTTGAATCAAGGAGCTTTTGTCATTGTCAGAGGCTGACAAAGATTTGTACTTCCTTTCATGGAATTTGAATATTGTTCCTATTAATGAACCAATATCAGCTCATTTGTTTTAAGTTCAAATTAAGTAATTTCTCAAACATGTTAAGAATGTTGTTTACGTGTAACAGTACAGTATGTATTACTAGGTATTCTTGGGTATTCAGACTCATAAATGTCATTGCTATCAGTATAGAGTAAATAGTTGGATGGATGTATGCATGGTATATAATATTAGGTCAATAGTATCATGTGGGTTTTACCAAGAATGAATCTGTCTTATTGAGTACTCCATTAATTGATCTTTTATAGTTCCCGTTTGAGATTTAAAGTTTCTTTTTTAAATATTAAACTTAGCCGGTGAATATATAATAGCTGACGTCTTAGACGGCTCGACAGATTCCAAAAACTCGCGAGCGATCGCCGTGAAGGTTGCGGGTGTGACCACCAGCGCCGACTATCGGCCAGATACCGCATATACTTGTCAATTTCTCCAGTTCTTCTCTGTCGGTCTTGTCGACAAGTTGGTTCCGCTCGCTTTATGACCTTGAGTTTTCGACCGATTTGGTGAAGTACCTTATTTTGGTTGTTTATTGGCTTTCGCTGTGTCGGGTGTTTTCTTCAATTAAACTCTTGAAACCCTTTTTTTGGCTGGTGTTTATTGTTGATGAATTTGGTTTTGACTTGGATTTTCTCTGATTGTTCAAAATGGCTGACCCTTCTCCTGTATATCGCAAGTGTGCGAGGGATTGCAACAAACGTCTTCCCAAGGCCTCTATCGACCCTCATACTGTTTGTTCTAATTGCCGGGGTAAATCCTGCCAATTAGGAGATCGGTGTGAGGAGTGCGTGGTCTTGTCGGAATTCGACTGGCTTGAGTATGACAAATATACTCGTAAGCTTGAGAGAGATAGGGTGAGGAGAAGCTCCTCTAGATCTTTGGAATTTTCCTCCTCCCATGCCCCTGAACCTAATCCTTCCCCTGTAGTAGTTGTTCCTGAACCCCCTACTAGCACTCATGAACCGTCCATGCGGGATATGTTTTTAGCGATTCAAGCTTTAGGCGAAAAAGTTGAGTCCTTAGCATTGGACAGAAACCAACTCATGTCAGATGTTAAGTTGTTGAAGTGTCAGAGTGGTAAAACAGAAAATCTAAGTGATAAAGTGATAAGTGCGCAAAGTGTGTTTAGTGTTGCGACCGAGGGTTCGTCTGTTCGTGCTTGTCGCTCCCCTAGTCCGAGACCTCTTTCAGGCTCCCCTGCACCAGGGAGAAGTAATGTCGTAGGACTTAAGGGGGTGAGAGGCGTAAACCAACGTACAGACGTTCCCTCTTTGGTATCGGACGTTTTTCGTCAAGATCGTACTTACCATAAGACGGGTGAGACTATGTTCTCCTCGTCCTCCGAAGACTTATCGCACAAGAAACCTTGGCGCAAGGTTTCTAGACCCTTGAAGCGAAAGTCAGTCCCTTCAGGACAGGTCCAGCGTCCTGGCTGTAGCCATTGGGGCAGCTCTGACCTTTTGCAGTCGTCGGATGACTGTTCGCCTGTTAAGCGCAAGCGTAACACGGGGTCCGAGGGTCGCGGTAGAGGCAATGTTTTGCCAACGCAGACGTTACCGACGTCACGGCCCGTTCCGACTCCCGTTGATCCGAAGTGGGTTGTCCTGCGGGACATGCAGTCTAAGCTTGCCTCCCTTATGGAAGAGTATGACTTTGAGCAGGTTCGCGATGATCCTTTGCTTACGAGTCGCCAGTGCGCTGAACGTGACTCTGGCCTTCAGCCGCCCAAACGAGTGTTCACTCATCCGTTTGACGTTAGTGCTGACGTTTCTAGTGCTTTGAAACGCGATGCTAGTCGTGTGCCTAGTCTTTCACGTCAGTCACGTGACATGGATCCTCCTTTGCTACAGTCTCGGACTGACGTTCAGCTGTTGCCGCCGCAGCCCCGCACTGACGTTCGCCGACCGGCTCCGTTGCCTCGACGTGACGTTGAGCGTCAGTCACCGCAGTCGGAGGTTGTTTTGCCTGCTCAGACTCCGCAGTCAATGCAGGTCCGACGTGACGTCGAGCGTCAATCAACTTCAGCTGTTGTTGTTGGTCAGTCCCAGGACTTTCAGTCCTTTCAGCAGCGTCGTGACGTCGCTTCCTCTTCTGCTGCTGCTGCTCCGTTGCTTGTTGACATTGCCTGTCAAGCGTTGCCTCCTCGGCATGTCTCTTCGTATCCTGAGACTCGGCAGTTGTCGGACGAGGTTCCGTCGGATGAGGAAGTCGCTGATCCCCTTCCAACTGATATTCCTTTGGGGACTTTGTCAGACGGAGAGGAGCCTAGAGCTGCTCAGCCCTCTCTTGATTTTAAAAAGATCATGCTGATTTTTAAGGAACTGTTTCCTGACCATTTTGTAACTG
This sequence comes from Palaemon carinicauda, assembly GCF_036898095.1. Taxonomy (NCBI): domain Eukaryota; kingdom Metazoa; phylum Arthropoda; class Malacostraca; order Decapoda; family Palaemonidae; genus Palaemon; species Palaemon carinicauda. The sequence continues at coordinate 58,946,863 of NC_090750.1, read as the reverse complement.
CTGCTCCTCGTTCGCCTCCGTCAGAGTTTACGCTAGGCCTAGCTACTTCGACGCCGTCGTTTACTAAGCTAGTGCTCTCTCGCTCTTCTAAGAGAGCTTTGCGTTTACTAGGCGATTGGTTGATCACCAGGAGGAGTTTGGGGAAGACAGCCTTTGCTTTCCCCCCTTTTAAACTGGCTTCTAGAGCGAGCGTCTGGTATGACACGGGAGAAGTTCTCGGCTTGGGAGTTCCTGCCTCTGCCCAGGGAGACTTCTCAAGCCTCGTAGACTCTCCCCGTCGCCTGGCCATGAGACGCTCTAAAGTTTGCTGGTCCTCTTCGGACCTTGATCATCTCCTCAAAGGGGTTTACAGGGCCTTCGAAGTTTTTAACTTCTTGGATTGGTCGCTGGGAGCCTTGAGCAGGAAGATCTCTTCGGCCGACCGTGATGTATCCGTGCTAATTATGTCCTGCATGGACAAAGCTATCCGTGATGGCTCTAATGAGCTCGCTGCTACCTTTACGGCAGGAGTCCTTAAGAAGAGGGAGACTCTTTGCTCGTTCCTTTCGGCAGGAGTAACTCCCTGCCAAAGGTCAGAGCTTCTCTTTGCCCCGTTGTCATCTGCCTTGTTCCCTCAGCAGTCGATTAAGGATATTGCAGCTTCTCTGGTGCAGAAGGATACCCACGACCTGATGGCTACGTCGGCGCGTAAGGCTGCTCCTTCCTCATCTTATGTCGTAAGACCCAAGCTCGATACTCCAGCAACGAGGTTTATCCCGCCCTTTCGTGGCAGAGCCCCCAGTAAGGGAGGCGCTCGTGCCGATAGTAAGAGAGGCAAGAGGAGAGGATCCAAGTCCTCCCGTGGCAGAGTCTGACTGCCCACGTCCTTAGACAGCGGTAGGGGCGAGACTGAACAACTTCTGGCAGGCCTGGGAGAAGAGGGGTGCAGACCGAGAGTCTGTGTTGTTGCTAAAGGAGGGGTACAAAATACCTTTTGTACGGAGACCTCCTCTGGTAAAAGTTCCTATAGACCTCTCTCCCAGGTATCGAGAGGAGTCAAGGAGACAAGCACTACAGCTGCAGGTGTCTCAGTTGCTAGAGAAGGGAGCGGTGGTGAAAGTCTCGGACCTTCAATCACCGGGATTTTACAACCGTCTCTTCCTAGTCCCAAAGCATACAGGAGGTTGGAGGCCGGTGCTGGATGTCAGTGCGCTCAACGTTTTTGTTGTCAAAACAAAATTTACGATGGAGACCACGAAGTCCGTCCTAGCAGCGGTCAGAGAGGGAGACTGGATGGTCTTTCTCGACCTGCAGGATGCGTACTTCCACATTCCTATACACCCGGATTCTCAACCGTATCTGAGGTTTGTATACAGGAATGTGGTGTTCCAATTCCGAGCACTGTGCTTCGGCCTCAGCCCTGCTCCTCTTGTTTTTACGAGGCTCATGAGAAATGTGGCAAAATTTCTACATTTATCGGGGATTCGAGCCTCCCTGTACCTGGACGACTGGCTGCTCAGAGCGTCGTCCCTTCATCGCTGTCTGCAGGACCTTCAATGGACGTTGGATCTTGCAAAGGAGTTGGGACTGTTGGTGAACTTAGAGAAGTCTCAGCTGACTCCCTCCCAAACGATTCTCTATTTGGGGATGGAGATTCACAGTCTAGCTTTGCTGAGAAAAGACCGTTGCTCTGTGAGAAGTTGGATGAGCCTCCTAGGGACGCTGTCATCCATGGAACAATTTATCTCTCTAGGGAGACTTCACCTTCGCCCTCTCCAGTTCCATCTAGACTCCCATTGGAACAAGAACAAGACTTTGGAGGCTGTCTCAATCCCAATCTCCGAACCAGTAAAGACGTGCCTGAACTGGTGGGACAGCAATATAGGTCTTCGAGAGGGTCTGTCCCTGGCGGTCAAGAACCCAAACCACGTGTTATTTTCAGACGCGTCGGATTTGGGTTGGGGAGCGACTCTGGACGGTCTGGAATGTTCGGGTCTTTGGACGTCGGATCAGAGGAGCCTTCACATCAACTGCAAGGAGCTGTTGGCTGTTCACTTGGCCTTGACGAGTTTCGAGAGTCTTCTCCGAAACGAGGTGGTAGAAGTGAATGCGGACAACACCACAGCCTTGGCGTACATCGCCAAGCAAGGAGGCACTCACTCCCACACACTGTTCGTCATCGCAAGGGACCTCCTCATCTGGTCAAAAGATCGAGGCATCTCACTGTTGACGAGGTTCGTCCAGGGAAAATTGAACGTCTTGGCGGACTGTCTCAGTCGTAGAGGTCAGGTGATCCCTACAGAATGGACCCTCCACAAGGACGTGTGCAAGAGTCTTTGGATGACTTGGGGTCAGCCCACCATAGACCTCTTTGCGACCTCATTGACCAAAAGGCTCCCGACCTATTGCTCTCCAGTCCCAGATCCAGAGGCGGCCCACATAGATGCCTTTTTGTTGGACTGGTCTCACATGGACGCTTACGCATTTCTGCCGTTCAAGATCATCAACAAGGTTTTGCAGAAGTTCGCCTCTCACGAAGGGACAAGGTTGACGTTGGTTGCTCCCCTCTGGCCCGCGAGAGAGTGGTTCACAGAGGTACTTCAATGGCTGGTAGACGTTCCAAGGAGTCTACCTTTACGGATGGATCTCTTACGGCAGCCCCACATAAGGAGTCTTCATCAAAGCCTCCCCGCGCTTCGTCTGACTGCCTTCAGACTATCGAAAGACTCTCAAGAGCTCGAGGATTTTCGAAGGAGGCAGCCAGAGCGATCGATCGCGAGGGCTAGGAGATCACCTACTATCAAGGTCTACCAGTCGAAGTGGGAGGTCTTTAGAGAGTGGTGCAAGTCATCCTCTATTTCCTCTTCCAGTACCTCTGTAGCCCAAATTGCGGACTTTCTCCTGCATCTGAGAAATGTTCGCTCCCTCTCTGCTCCCACTATTAAGGGCTACAGGAGCATGTTGGCGTCTGTGTTCAGACATAGAGGCTTGGATCTGTCAAATAACAAAGATCTCCAAGATCTCCTTAAGTCCTTCGAGACCTCTAAGGAGCGTCGTATGTCAACTCCCGCTTGGAACATAGACGTGGTCCTAAGGTTCCTAATGTCCGACAGGTTTGAGCCATTGCATTCAGCCTCCCTGAAGGATCTCACCCTCAAGACGCTTTTTTTGGTGTGCTTGGCTTCGGCTAAAAGGGTCAGTGAGATCCATGCTTTTAGTAAGAACATCGGCTTCTCTACAAATAAAGCCACATGTTCGCTTCAACTTGGTTTTTTGGCCAAGAATGAACTGCCTTCTCGTCCTTGGCCTAAATCTTTTGAAATACCTTGTCTGTCAGAAATCGTAGGCAACGAGGTTGAAAGAGTACTGTGCCCAGTTAGAGCTCTTAAGTTTTATTTAGCTCGTACTAAACCATTACGAGGTGGTTCTGAGGCCTTATGGTGCTCCGTTAAGAAGCCCTCATTGCCCATGTCTAAAAATGCGTTATCGTACTTTATTAGATTTTTAATCCGGGAGGCACATTCTCATTTAAATGAGAAAGATCGTTGTTTGCTTAAGGTCAAGACGCACGAAGTGAGAGCGATAGCAACTTCGGTGGCTTTTAAGCAAAACAGGTCTCTGCGAAGTATTATGGACGCGACCTTTTGGAGGAGCAAGTCGGTGTTCGCTTCATTTTACTTAAAAGACGTCCAGACTCTTTATGAGGACTGCTACACCCTGGGTCCATTCGTTGCAGCGAGTGTAGTAGTGGGTGAGGGTTCTACCACTACATTCCCTTAATCCCAATATCCTTTTAATCTTCTCTTGAAATGTTTTTAATCTTGTCTTGGGTTGTACGGAAGACTAGGAAGTCTTTCGCATCCTTTTTGATTTGGCGGGTGGTCAAATGTCGTTTCTTGAGAGCGCCCAGATTAAGGGTATTGATGAGGTCCTGTTATAAGGGTGTTCGCCCTGGATATAACAGCTCCTGGGAGTCTTTCAGCATCCTGAGAGGATGGCTGGGCTTCGTGAGGAAAGCGGACTAATGAGGCAGAGTAATCGTCAGAGTCAGCTTCCTTACCAGGTACCTATACTTAAGTTGGTTTTTTATGATATAATTGTCAAAAACTCTTGAGCATATACGCCTTTATTGTATTAATACTGGTCTCTACCCACCACCATGGGTGTGAATCAGCTATTATATATTCACCGGCTAAGTTTAATATTTAAAAATGATATTTTGATTATAAAATAAATTTTTGAATATACTTACCCGGTGAATATATAAATTAAAGGCCCTCCCTTCCTCCCCGATAGAGACCCAGCGGACTGAGAAGAACTGGAGAAATTGACAAGTATATGCGGTATCTGGCCGATAGTCGGCGCTGGTGGTCACACCCGCAACCTTCACGGCGATCGCTCGCGAGTTTTTGGAATCTGTCGAGCCGTCCGAGACGTCAGCTATTATATATTCACCGGGTAAGTATATTCAAAAATTTATTTTAGAATCAAAATATCATTTTTCCAACATGTTAGAGTAAATAACGGCAAGAGGTGTTACATTACATGCCTTGTGTTACTACTGTACAGTACTGTACTTAATTTCAAGGTACTGTAAAGAATAGGGCACTAGAACTGCAATGACAATAACAACAGTCCCAGAACATTTGTGAAGTACATAATATCTTGAGTCTGGATTTCCTAATGATGTAAACTCAGTTGATATATTTTGTCTGTGTTTCTTGGTAAAAGTTGTAATACAGGTATAGACTTTGCGTTTCTACTACACCTTAGCTACTAAATGTTTGACAGAGAAGTGTCGAAATTAAAAGATCCTATTTCTTTCACAAGTAAGGAATGATCTATAATTAATTTAATTTGTTTATTACAGATATGCAGCTCAAAGAAGAAAAGGCAAGATTAATCATGGAGAGGAAAGCGAATGAAGATAATGGATCAGCGTTTCATAAAGCTCAATCAGAATTAGAGACTCTGAGAGCAAAACATTCTGCTCTGGTCGAGGAGGCAAATTCACTGAGGTCTAGGGTAAGTCATTTTCCAAATAGATAAAACTTTGAATGCCGTAAGGCAGAAGTTCACAAGATCATATAGAATTAATTATTATAATTGTGTTCAATTTGAAAATTTGATTTGTTCCGTTACCGAAATACAAACCAAGCTATTTACATAGGGTTTACTTTCGGCGTAGCTGAAAATGACGAGCCAATAGATTTTTAACGAGGGTTAACTACCCCCGCGCTAGTTAGCAAGGGGGTAGGGGAAGTACCCCCCCCCACACACACACACACACCGGTAAATTGTCTCTCTTCACTTTTGGCTCGGATGATGTGCTGACGTATCTGTCTTTCGTCCTCGCTTTTGACGGCTTTTTTCTTTTTCTCAGACTTTGTGTGTTTGGAAGTTGGCCTCGCCCTTCATCGCAGTTATGCGCAAATGCCCTGGACTCCCCGGCCGCCCCTGTGGTACCTTCATGTCGGCGGTCGAGACGGATCCTCACACCCTTTGCCCGCAGTGTCGAGGTCAACGGTGTGCTAGAGACTTAACGTGTAGTGAGTGCAGGGAGTGGTCTACCTCCCAGTGGGAGAGGTTTGGCCGGCAGCGTAAGAAGTTCAAGAGAGACCTTTCTCCTTCAAGGGTTGCCTTGAAAGAGGAAGGCTCCAAGGACTCTTCTTCCGCCGCCCAAACCTCCTCCGAAGCTCCCACTCGGCCGGCCTCTCATGAGAGACTGCCGAGTGGTAGCGTAGACCATTGTTCTGTTTCCCGATCTCGGGTGCGGGAAAGGGTGTTGCCTCCCATAGCGGGGTGACTCCTCCTCCTCCTCCAGGGGAGGATTTTGATTCTATTTATGATGACCATGCTGTGTCTAATGATAATCTCTTTCAGCTCTGGGCTTCCTTGGGGCTTAAGGGCTTGCCCTCCAAGGAAGCCCTGTTTGACCTTATCCAGTTGGGGGCTGCTGTCAAACAATCGCCGGTGATAGCAGAGGTAGACCCTCTGTCTATTGTCGACGTGGTTGTGGCAGAGGCTTCCGACGGCTCTGGTCAAACCTCTGCTGCTGCTGCTGTTGCGGACGTTGCTGAAGGCTCTGCTCCCCTTTCCAAACATCCTTCAAAGGGGAAGTTGAGTCCCACGGTCTCTCCTGCGGATGCGCCTCCTCCTCGGGGAAGCGCACTGACAGAGACTCCTCTTCGGAGGACCGACGATGTGGATGATCTTCCTCGAGGCCGCCTTCGCCGTAAGGCTCGTCGTCCTCTTCGCCGCAGGGGCCTCCCGTCTCCTTATAAGGGAGTCAAGAGGCACCTCTTCGAGTCGACTCCGCCGCCTTCCTCTGCAGAGGATTCTCCTCGTCGGGAGCAGACCATAGCAGCCACGTCCTTGGACCTCTCCGCAGATCGCTCGCGATCTCCTACGCCTACCAGACCTTCCACTTCCGGCGCAGATGCGCAGCAGGCGCCTTCTCACCTCGTCACCCGACGGGCACCGGTCCCTTCGGGGCAAAGGGATGTCTCCCACGGTGTGGGTACTTCCCTTGCGCGTCAGGGTTCCCCTGCGCGCTCAACTGCGTGTTTGCGCGCAGTAGCGCACAAGCGCTCTCCTGAGTTGCAGCCACCAGACTCGCCGCGCCAGCGCTCTCCTGCTCGTCAACTCTCGCCTGCTCGCCAGCGCTCTCCTGATCGTCAGCTCTCTCCTGCTCGCCAGCGCTTCCCTGTTAGCAGTCAGCGCCCTTCTGTTCCTGCTGCGCGCCAAGCGCGCCATCGGTCTCCTGAGCGCACACGATCTCCTGCTAGTCAGTGCGCACCTGCGCACCTTGTTCCTGATGCGCGCCCTACACGCCAACGCTCGCCCGCGCGCCCTAGATATTCGGATCTGGACGAAGGCAAGGACTTTACTCCTCCGCCTCGCCCGCGCGCCCCTGTGCGCCCATCTTCGCCTGCGCAACAGCGCGCATGCTCCCCGGTGCGCACTTCAAGAGTTCCTGCGCGCCCGCGCTCCCACGAGCCTTCATCTCCTAAGCCCGTCCGCGAGCGTTCGCCCTTGCACGTTTCCTCGCCACCTGATCCTGCGCCCCAGCTGTCTACGCGTTGACACCCTCCTGCGCGCCAACGATCTCCTGCGCGCCAAAGTTCTCCTGAGCGCCCGCGATCTCCTGAGTGCCCGCGCGATCCATCGCCTGCGCGCAAGCGCTCGCCAACGCGCCCATGACTTGGATCGCCATAGGTCCCCGACGCGCACACTCGCCAAATCGCCTGTGCGCGGCCGATCGCCTGCGCGTACTATGCTCCATCGTTCTCCAACGCGCCATCGCTCGCCGATGCGCCAGCGTTCGCCAACGCGCCATCGCTCGCCGACGCGCCAGCGTTCGCCAACGCGCCATCGCTCGCCGACTCGCCATCGCTCTCCCACGCGCCATAGATCTCCAGGGCGCCGTCGATCTCCTGTGCTTCACCATTCTCCTGACCGGCAGCGATCTCCCCTACCCTCGCGCGCTTATTCACCGGCGCGCACTTTCACCCTCGCGCCCACTCGCCCACTCGCGAAGGCACCCGCGCGCGTTTATCCCCGCGCTCCAGCAGCCACCCGCACGCGATTCCTTGAATGCTCTATAGCGCGAGCGCCAGCGCGACCCCCGTTCTCGCCGGGTTCCGCAGCTCATGCCTGCGACAGGGACGCGTACTTCCAGATCGCCATCAGGATCGCCACCGCGCAAGCCTCTCACTCAGGACCAGGAAGAGTCGTCGGAGAGGTCTAGGCAACATTCTTCCCTTTCTTCTTTACAGGTAGGCCCCGTCCCGTTGCGTCCACTCCGAAGGATCAGGCGATCCCCTTCCCTCCAGCGGAAATTACTGACACTGCGTCCGTCACCCGTCAGTCTAGGTTTGGTCACCTGATGAAAGCGGTGGTGCAGGCTGTGAAGCCAGCCCTTGCTGATCTGGGACTCGAGCCAAGGACAGACTCGCCCCCGCTGAAGAGAAGGAGAGGAGTGGACTTCGTGGTGACTTCTCCCAGGGAGAAGTTGGCTCCTAAGAGGTCCGTTTGGAAGGCTCCATCCCCTTTGTGGTCGTTTTCTCCTTCTCCTGTGGACGAAGCCTTTCCGTCCTCAGGAGAGTCCAGCGAGGCGAGGGCCTCTCCCACGGCACCAATGGGAGAAACCCCACCTCGAGGAAGAGAAACGTCTCGCGTGGAAGGTACCTTCCAGACCTCTTTGCTGGAGTCCTGTATCCCGCCCAGGAGGGAACCCAAGGACTCAAAGACGATTCCTAAGTCGTCTTCGCGGATTCGTCCAGAGCCAACCAGACCCTGGGAGAATGTCCACGTGTCTCCCCAAGAAGAGCCTCTGGGGACGGGAGACTTAGCTGCCAGTCCACAGGGAGGAGAGCAGCATGAGTCTGAGCATGCCTTCTGGCAGGTCTTGAATCTGATGAGGCAACTCAACAGGTTCAAGGACCCGGAGATCGCCCCTCGCGAAGGCAAGGATATGGTCCTAGACCAAGTCTATGGTACCCAGAAACCCCTGAGGGCCAGCACGGCTTTGCCTTGGTCCCAGGGGGTGAAGAGTGCCAGAGACAAGGTCGAAGCTCAGCTCTCGGACCTCGCCTCCTCCAGCCGTTCCTCTTCCGGGAACAGACTCCTCCCACCTCCTCGTTTACAGTAGAGGAGGTATTTTGAGATCATGGGGGAGTCCAGCCTAGCTCTTCCCCTCCACCACTTGGTGGAAGAGCTCACCAGGGGAACTACGCTTGAGAAGCTCTCCTCCCTGCAGGTGACATTCTCGGCTTCGGAGATCCTGAGCCAGGAGAAGGTCGCGAAGTGTGCCATGCAGGCCACTTCGTGGCTGGACGTCTGGCTGGGTTCTCTGGGCATCCTTTTGCGCTCTGAGGACTTGTCTAAGGAGAGCAATAGGAAGGCCCTGGAGACCTTCCTCCTCTCGGGCACTCGCTCCATCGAGTTCCTGGCCCACCAGGTTACCAACCTGTGGGCCAACTCGATCTTGAAGCATCGTGATGCGGTGACCGAGAAGTTCCATCCTAAGGTCCCCGCCGTGGATGTCTCCAGGCTCAGACACTCCTCCATCCTTGGAGGAAGCTTGTTTGAGCCCAAGGACGTGGAACGCACAGCTGAGAGGTGGAGGAAGTCGAACCAGGATTTGCTCCTCCAAAGGGCCATCACATCTCGGCCCTACAAGCCTTCAGCTCCGCAACAACATCAACAGCAGCCTCGCAGGACCCCAAAGCAGGCTCCGGCATCTAAGACGAAGGTGTCTAAGCCACAGCCCTTTCCTGTCAAGGACAAGAGGGGCGGTAAGTCCTCCAGGGGAGGCAAAACTCCTAGAGGGAGCGGCCGCGGCCGTAAACGCTAGGAGTGGCAGTCCCCCCACGTGTCCACCTGTGGGGGGATGCCTACAAAGTTACGTGCAGAGGTGGCAGCAACATGGGGCCGATTCTTGGACGGTCTCTGTGATCGGCCAAGGTTATTGCGTCCCATTCACAACATCTCAACCTCCCCTGACAGCGAATCCAGTGTCGTTGAGGTCCTATGCCATGGGATCGGCAAAAGGGCTGGCCCTTCGGGCGGAAGTCGAGACCATGCTTAAGAAGGATGCTCTCCAAGAGGTCGTCGACGGCTCCGCAGGCTTCTTCAGTCGACTCTTTCTTGTAAAGAAGGCGTCTGGAGGCTGGAGACCCGTCATCGATCTCTCAGCTCTGAACAAGTTTGTCAAGCAAACTTCGTTCAGCATGGAGACAGTGGACACAGTCAGACTTGCAGTGAGACCACAAGACTTCATGTGCACACTGGGCCTGAAGGACGCGTACTTCCAGATCCCAATCCATCCGTCTTCCAGGAAGTACTTGAGATTCAGCCTAGACAGCAAGACCTACCAGTTCAAGGTACTGTGCTTCGGTCTCTCCACAGCACCTCAGGTGTTCACCAGAGTGTTCACCCTGATTTCGTCATGGGCGCACAGGAACGGCATCCGTCTCCTCCGATATCTGGACGACTGGCTGATCCTGGCAGACTCGGAGTCGACCCTTCTTCGACACTGAGACAGGTTTCTGGGACTTTGCCAAGATCTGGGGATCATGGTAAATCTCGAGAAGTCCTCTCTGCAGCCGTCCCAGCGACTGGTTTATCTAGATATGTTATTAGACACCAATCTCCACAAAGCCTTTCCATCAGACGACAGGATAGCAAGGCTGAGGAGGGTGGCAGAGCCCTTCCTCAGGGGGGAAGAGCTTCCAGCCCAATCATGGTTACGTCCTTTAGGTCACCTAGCCTCCCTGGCCCGTCTAGTCCCGAACGGCCGTCTCAGGATGAGAGCCCTGCAATGGCGGCGCAAGTCCCGGTGGAGTCAGGGCTCCGATTCCCCGGACTCTCTGGTCCCTATAGGACCCACGGAACAGGGGGACCTGCGGTGGTGACTGATCGACAGAAACCTACGAAAGGGAGTGGATCTTCTCGTCCTTCCCCCGGATTTGACGCTGTTTTCGGACGCGTCAAAAGAAGGGTGGGAGGCCCACATTCTGAACCAGAGGGTCTCAGGCCTTTGGTCAGAATCAGAACCTACACATCAACCTGCTAGAAATGAAGGCCGTGTATCTGGCTCTTCAACAGTTCCAACGGACCCTGGCGGGCCACTCCGTGGTGGTGATGAGCGACAACACCACGGTAGTGGCTTATATCAACAAGCAGGGAAGTACCTTTTCACAACAGCTATCCCATCTTGCAGTAGAGATTCTGAGGTGGTCCGAAGTCCACTCGATAACACTATCAGCTCGCTTCATTCCTGGCAAGAGGAATGTGCTCGCCGACAGCCTGAGCAGGGCTTCGCAGATAGTGAGTACCGAGTGGTCTTTGGATCCTCAGATAGCCAACAAAGTCCCGACTTTGTTGGGTTCCCCGACCGTGGACCTGTTCGTGACAGCCTTGAATTTCAAGCTGCCTCTGTACTGCTCCCCAGTCCCGGACCCCGAGGCTCTCTGGCAAGATGCTTTCCAACAGCGGTGGGACAACATCGACGTGTACGCCTTCCCACCGTTCTGTCTGATGAGAAGGGTGCTCAACAGGACCAGACTATCGGTCAACCTGTCTATGACCCTGATAGCTCTGCTATGGCATCACGCGGAATGGTTCCCAGACCTTCTGCAACTCCTGACGGAACTTCCGACGGAACTTCCCCCACGACATGAGCTACTCAGACAGCCACATTGCAACATCTTCCACAAAGCCGTAGCCTCGCTTCGGCTTCACGCCTGGAGACTATCCAGCGTCTCCTCACGGAGAGAGGCTTTTTGCAACAGGTTGCGGAAAGAATGTCTCGTCACCTGCGAAAGTCCTCTGCGGGAGTCTACCAGGCGAAGTGGAGAGTCTTCTGTGGTTGGTGTCGTGGGAGGGGTATCTCTCCACTCGATGCCACTATTCCAGCAATAGCGGAGTTCCTCGTGTATTTGCGGGAAGAAATGCGTCTTTCGGTCTCGGCGGTGAAAGGCTATCGCTCAGCCTTAAGTCTGGCTTTAGGCTGAAAGGAGTGGACATTTCTTCCTCGCTAGAACTCTCTTTACTCATACGTAGCTATGAGCTTACCTGCCCTCAGTCGGAAGTGAGACCTCCTCCATGGAACGTGGTTCGGGTTCTCAGGGCTCTGAAGAGACCTCCCTTCGAACCATTACGCCAGGCCTCTGATCGCCACCTAACTTGGAAGACGGCTTTCCTACTCGCATTGGCCTCTGCCAAACGAGTTTGTGAACTTCATGGTCTCTCATACGACATCGCCCATTCAAGGGGATGGGGGGAGGTAACGTTCAGGTTCGTCCCTGAGTTTGTTGCCAAGACTCAGAACCCTGGAGTGCCGGACCCACAGTTCGACTCCTTCAGGGTCACGAGTCTCCGTTCTGTAACAAGTGACCCAGACCATCTGCTATTATGCCCAGTGAGGAGTCTGAGGCGTTACTTGAAGAGGACAGCTGCAGTTCATCCCCGTGTGCAAGCGTTGTTTGTAAGCACAGGAAGGACGAAGAGGAGTGTCACCAAGAACACCATCTCGGCTTGGATTCGAAGGGTTATCCATCACGCCTTGAATCCTGACCCTCCTCCGTCACGTCGCCCTAGGGCACACGACGTCAGGGGCATCGCTACGTCCCTGGCCTTTAAGAGAAACTTCTCTGTGACGCAGGTGCTACAAGCTGGGGTCTGGAAGCGTCAAACGACCTTCACAGTCCACTACCTGCAGGACGTGACCCACAGGAGCCTCGATACCTTTTCTATCGGCCCCGTGGTGGCTGCACAACAGCTGGTCTAACCTCAGGCTCTTTAATGGACAGGTAGCAGAAGGTTGAGGGCATTGTTACCCGGTCTTAGTCTGCGTGAATGAAAGAATATGTCTGGTCCTTACTTCTTTCTTCATCCTCCCCTCTCTTGGGGAAAGCAGCATCCTGGTCTCTGCATAGCTGACCTCAACCTCTGCAGGTAAACCATGCTCCCTTGTGTTCCTAGTATTAAGTTAATACTGTCGCGTCTCCCATACCCTGACGAGGTTGTATTGGGAACGTCCTAGTCTAGGATTCCATCTAAAGGACTCCAGGTCAACTTCCTAGGACGAGTTACACACTTCCTCCACACACAAACTTATGTAGGCCACACGTTCCTTGCGGAGCAAGGAACTTGTGAGGTGCAGGGACTCCTTTTCTCGAGTGCTACTCACTCGGATTCTGAGTCCCCGGGTAAAGCCAAAGCCAGTAAGGCTGGGGACTTTCCATCCTTCCTAAGGGGTAAGTCACCCTATGTAAATAGCGTGGTTTGTATTTCGGTTACGGAACAAATGACAAATTCGGAGATGATTTGTATTTTTCCTAACCATACAAACCTTAGCTATTTACACATATTTGCCCGCCAGCCCTGTCCCCCAAGACAATCCTACCTCTAAGTAAAGTGAGACAATTCACCGGTGTGTCGGGGGGGAGGGGTAGCAAGCTACCCCTTCCCCTACCCCCTTGCTAACTAGCGCGGGGGTAGTTAACCCTCGTTAAAAATCTATTGGCTCGTCATTTTCAGCTACGCCGAAAGTAAACCCTATGTAAATAGCTAAGGTTTGTATGGTTAGGAAAAATACAAATTATCTCCGAATTTGTCATGTTAACTTTTATTGGAATTCGGTATTCGTGAGTTGCTCATTCTATTCTCTTGAAACTAATAATTACCTCTGCCAACGAAGTTGGAAGGAGGTTATGTTTTCACCTCTGTATGTGTGTGTGTTTGTTTTTTAACAGCTTCCGGGCCACAATTTCAATTGCAGAGTAATGACACTTGCAGAGATTAACTGTTATGCTAAAAGCTTGAAATGATTAAATTTTGGAAGGTCAAGGTCAAAGGTAAAAGTCACGGTCAAGCAAAATGTCCAATTCACGTTATCAGCCATAAGTTTGGACATTGTTATCACAGAGACTTCAAACTTGGTTCATATTTGAGTGTATGAAAATCCACGCCAATTAATAATGTTAAGGTCAAAGGGCAAGGTCAAGCAAAAGGTTGAGAAATAAGCTGCCTTGGTGGAGGTGTGCGCTCTACTCATTGCCCCTCTAGTTACTCATGTTATGAATATGGATGTCATAAGATACAAGGTTTATAGCAGAGATAACAGTTTTTGCATTTGTCCCATCCATTACAGCCGAGACTTAGATGATGTTCATTTTAGATGTCTTAATACCATCATGGCTAAGATACAGGAAGAGGATAGAAAGTCCTATGGTGTTTGCTTGTTATTTCAATACTCACCAAAGGTATTGAATTCTGCTTGTGCTAAAGATTTCCTTTGCAAAGGACTGACTTTCCCAATCATAAATGAGACAACACTGTCCTTGAAAAGCTTGGATCTAGTATTCACTGATTCCTTCTTTGTTATATTGAAGAAGGTAGTTCTGGCTATGGGAATGTCAGATCATGCTTTAGTTTTATTAGTAATTAAGACTTGAGTAGTCTGTCCACGATGTTCCATAGTCTTGTTAGATATGATATATGTACAGTATAATCACAAACAGATTGAAATAACATTATTAGTAAATTTTTGCATTTTAACCCTTTTACCCCCAAAGGACGTACTGGTACGTTTCACAAAACTCATCCCTTTACCCCCATGGACGTACCAGTACGTCCTTGCAAAAAACTGATATTTAAATTTTTTTTTGCATATTTTTGATAATTCTTTGAGAAACTTCAGGCATTTTCCAAGAGAATGAGACCAACCTGACCTCTCTATGATGAAAATTAAGGCTGTTAGAGCAATTTGAAAAAAACATACTTCAAAATATGCTTGAAAAAAAATAACCCCTGGGGTTAAGGGTTGGAAATTTCCAAATAGCCTGGGGGTAAAAGGGTTAATTAGTCAAAGCTGTGTTAAGAAAATGATTGTGTTTTCTATCAAAAGAAAATGTTTTTTGTTATGGGTGGGCATATGCCTTATCTGGTGTTGAACTACCATATCAAGGCAAAAGCATGTTTATTTTGAGAAACCGGAGGCTAATTATTTCAAGTATAAATCAATCAGATTTGATTTAGAATAAAAATTTTCAGCTAAAAGCTGTTACGAAAGATATGATTTGACCAGATAAGAAATTTGAAATTCATAGTAGCAATTCCCTGTCATTTTGAGCAACCAACTAGTCCTAACAATTTGAGCATCTTCCTAAATTTTTATGTTGCTTAATTTGCAATTGTTCCGTAACCGAAATACAAACCTTAGCTATTTACACAGGGGTTTACTTACGGCGTAGCTGAAATTGACGAGTCATTAGATTTTAACGAGGGTTTACTACCCCCGCGCTAGTTAGCAGGAGTAGGGGAGGGGTAACTTGCTACCCCTCCCCCCTCACACACCGGTGAAATGTCTCACTTCACTTTTGGCTCGGACGATGTACAGTCATGCCTGTCTTCATCCTTGCTTGGCAGCCATTATATGTTTTGTCTTTACTTAATCACTTACTTTTCTTATACTCAATATATATGTAAACATATTTTTCAATATTTAACTTAGCCGGTGATTATATAAGCTGCAGCTCTGCTGCTCGACAGAAAACTCTACGGAAAAAATCCGCCAGCGATCGCTATGCAGGTAGGGGGTGTACTTCAACAGCGCCATCTGTCGTCCAAGTACCCAGTACTCATTGTAAACAAAGAACTCAATTTTCTCTCTGTCGTGCTACCGGCAAGACCTACTAATTCGCTGTTGCTAACTGGATTTGTTTTCACAACTATTTGGTGAAGTACACTTTTCTAGTTTTGAGCTTTCGCTGTGAAGGCTTTCTCTTCAATAAATCCTTGCATTCTTTTTTTGATATCGGATTATTTGTTGATGACTTTGGATAGTTTTTGAATTCCCCTTTGACCAATTCAAAATGGCTGACCCTTCTCAAGTCCCTAAATTCAGGAAGTGTAATGCTAGGGACTGTTCAAGGCGTCTTCCGAAGGCCTCTATCGATCCTCATACCGTTTGTTCCAATTGTCGGGATAAAACCTGTCAATTGGAAGATCGATGTGAGGAATGCGTTGGGCTTTCGGAATTCGATTTTATCGAATTCCAAAAATATACACGTAGGCTAGAGAGAGATAGAGTCAGGAGAAGTTCATCTCGTTCTGTTGATTTTTCCTCTCCTCATGCCCCACAACCTATTCCTTCCCCTGTAGTGGTTGCTCCTAATCCCCCTTCTGGCACCCAGGAACCTTCGATGGCTGATATGATGCGTGCCATCCAAGCTCTGGGTGAGAGAGTTGAGTCCCTGGCTAGTGACCGTAACCAGCTCATGGCGGACGTCAAGGAGCTGAAGTGTAAAAGTGCAGTGGGAAGTGGTAAAGTGAGTGATAGTGTTGTGGATAGTGTTGCGCTTGAGGGTTCGTCTGTTCGTGCCTGTCGTCCTCCTAGTCCGGGACCTCTTGCAAGCTCCCAAGTCCAGGGGAGAAGCAATGTCGTACGACCAATGGGTTCGAGAGGCTTTAATCAGCGAACAGACGTTCCCTCCGTGGTTTTGGGCGTATCTACCCAAGATCGCCCCACCCACACAAAGACGAGAGAGCCCATTTATTCCTCGTCTGCGGAAGAGGTTTCTCGCAAGAAACCATGGACCAAGGTCTCACGACCGCTTAAGCGCAAGTCGGTCCCTTCCGTGCAAGTCCAACGGCCCAGTTGTAGCCACTGGGTCAGTTCGGACTCGCTGCAGTCTTCCGATGACTGCTCACCTCCTAAGAGAGGCAAAGCGGTACCGCCGCAGACAGTTACACCGTCTGTCGCCGCACCTGCTCCTGCAGACCCCAAGTGGTCTTTGCTGCAGAACATGCAGTCACAATTAACGTCTCTGATGCAGGACTTTCGTGCGGAGAAGGTTGCTGCTGCACCAGCCTCTTGCCTACAACCAACCACACACTCGGTTGTGCGTCCTGTGGACGCGGAGGCTACCTTCTTGCGCACTCCAGTTGAGAGAGTTCCGCCACCCATGCGTTCCAGTGTACCCTGCCAGCCGCATGTTGACGTTCAGCGACGCACGGAGCCTTCCGTTGACGTTCGCGAGACACAACCCAGTGTGGTTGCCACTGCTCACCCGCATCAGGCTAGACAGTCTGGAGTAGACGCTGTGCGTCCCCGCGCTGCTATGGTTGTTGCCAGCTCACAGACTGGGCAACAGTTCCATGACGTTGCGTCCGGTTCAGTCACGCGTGCACCCGTGCGACCGGACTCGGCTAACCAGCCGTTACCTACTCCATTGCCGCTTCCTCCTCAATACTCGGATGATGGACTTTCGGATGATGATGATGCCGCTCACGTTGATGAACCACATTCGGATCTTGACGAGCCTAAGTCCACGCAACCCTCTTTGGACTTTAGAAAAGTTCTAGCTCTGTTCAAAGAGATGTTTCCGGACCAGTTTGTGTCTGTGGCTCCGCGCTCTCCTCCGTCAGAGTTTGTATTAGGTATGCCGTCATCCTCGCCTGCCTTTACTAGACTCGTCCTCGCACGCTCGTCCAAGAGAGCTTTACGAGTGGTAGGAGAATGGATGCAGTCTAAAAAGAGTCTAGGGAAGACAGCCTTTATGTTTCCCCCTGCTAAACTCTCTTCTAAATCGAGCGTCTGGTATGCCACGGGAGAAGTTCTCGGCTTGGGAGTTCCTGCCTCTGCCCAGGGCGACTTCTCAAGTCTTGTAGACTCTCCCCGCAGGCTAGCCATGAGACGCTCGAAAATATGTTGGTCATCTTCGGACCTAGACCACCTTTTGAAAGGGTTATTTAGAGCCTTTGAGGTCTTCAACTTTTTAGACTGGTGTCTGGGAGCTTTAAGCAGGAAGATCTCTCCGTCAGAGAAGGAAACTTCCTTGCTCATCATGTCCTGCATGGACAAGGCCATACGTGACGGGTCTAGTGAGCTTGCTGCATCGTTCGTATCCGGAGTCCTCAAGAAGCGTGAGAACCTTTGCTCTTTCCTGTCAGCTGGAGTGACACCTTGTCAAAGATCCGAACTTCTGTTTGCTCCTCTTTCTAAGTGCCTCTTTCCAGAGGACTTGATTAAGGAGATTGCTGCTTCTTTGATACAGAAGGACACTCATGACCTGGTTGCGTCCTCAGCTCGCAAAGCCACCCCTTTGCCTACCTTGTCAGCTAGACCAAGGATGGACACTCCAGCGTCCCGATTTATTCCGCCCTTTCGTGGCAGAGCCTCCAGCAGAGGAGGTGCTCGTGCCGAAGGGAGACGTGGAAAGAAGAAAGGAACCAAGTCCTTTAAAGGCAGAGTCTGACTGCCAGCTTCTTCAGACAGCAGTGGGAGCCAGACTCAAGAACTTCTGGCAGACCTGGGAGAAGAGAGGCGCAGATGCACAATATGTGAAGTTGCTCAGAGAGGGGTACAAGATCCCGTTTGTACGAAAACCCCCTCTAGCAACGTCTCCCATCGATCTCTCTCCCAGGTACAGAGAGGAAGACAAGAGACGAGCATTGAAACAGGAGGTGTCTCTCTTACTAGAAAAGGGAGCGGTAGTCAAAGTCCTGGACCATCAAACCCCGGGCTTCTACAACCGTCTCTTCTTAGTGGCAAAGAAGACAGGAGGGTGGAGGCCGGTGCTAGACGTCAGTGCGCTGAATGTCTTTGTCACAAAGCAGACGTTCTCCATGGAGACCACAAAGTCCGTTCTAGCAGCGGTCAGAAGGGAAGACTGGATGGTCTCTTTAGACCTAAGGGACGCATACTTCCACGTCCCCATCCACCCAGACTCCCAACCTTTTCTGAGATTTGTTTACGAAAAGGTTGTCTACCAGTTTCAAGCCCTGTGCTTTGGCCTAAGCACAGCTCCTCTTGTGTTTACGAGGCTGATGAGGAATGTAGCCAAATTCCTTCATTTAGCGGACATCCGAGCCTCCCTCTATTTGGACGACTGGCTTCTAAGAGCTTCTTCCAGTCGTCGCTGTCTGAAGGATCTAAAGTGGACTCTAGATCTGACCAAGGAATTGGGTCTCCTTGTCAATATGGAAAAGTCTCAAGTGGTCCCATCCCAAACTATTGTGTATTTAGGGATGGAGATTCACAGTCTAGCTTTTCGGGCTTTTCCGTCGGCCCCCAGAACGAGCCAAGCCCGGTTATGCATCCAGAACATGCTAAAGAAGGAACGGTGTTCAGTCAGGCAGTGGATGAGTCTGATAGGGACACTATCATCTCTGGAACAGTTCGTATCGTTGGGAAGACTACACCTCCGTCCTCTTCAATATCACCTAGCTGTTTACTGGAAAAAGGACAAGACGCTAGAAGCGGTCTCGATCCCCATTTCCGAGAAGATGAAGTCTTGCCTGACTTGGTGGAAGGACAGTATCAGCCTCAGAGAGGGTCTGCCCCTAGCTGTTCAGACTCCCAACCACGTTCTCTTCTCGGACGCATCGGACACAGGCTGGGGCGCGACATTAGACGGTCGGGAATGCTCGGGAACTTGGAACTCGAGTCAAAGGACAATGCATATCAACTGCAAGGAGCTACTGGCAGTTCATCTGGCCTTGAAAAGCTTCAAGTCTCTCCTTCAAGGCAAAGTGGTGGAGGTGAACTCGGACAACACCACGGCTTTGGCGTACATCTCCAAGCAAGGAGGGACCCACTCTATGACGTTGTACGAGATCGCAAGGGACCTCCTCACCTGGTCAAAAGGTCTAAACATTTCGCTAGTAACGAGGTTCATCCAAGGCAGCTTGAATGTCATGGCAGATTGCCTCAGTCGAAAGGGACAAATCATTCCAACAGAATGGACCCTACACAAGGATGTGTGCAAGAGACTTTGGGCCACATGGGGCCAGCCTACCATAGATCTCTTCGCAACCTCGATGACCAAGAGGCTCCCAATATATTGCTCACCAATCCCGGACCCAGCAGCAGTTCATATAGATGCCTTTCTCCTAGATTGGTCACATCTAGACCTATATGCATTCCCCCCGTTCAAGATTGTCAACAAGGTACTGCAGAAGTTCGCCTCTCACGAAGGGACAAGGTTGACGTTAGTTGCTCCCCTCTGGCCCGCGAGAGAATGGTTCACCGAGGTACTTCGATGGCTAGTGGACGTTCCCAGAACTCTTCCTCTAAGGGTGGACCTTCTACGTCAGCCACACGTAAAGAAGGTACACCAAGGCCTCCACGCTCTTCGTCTGACTGCCTTCAGACTATCGAAAGACTCTCGAGAGCTAGAGGCTTTTCGAAGGAGGCAGCCAGGGCGATTGCTAGAGCAAGGAGGACATCCACCCTTAGAGTCTACCAATCGAAGTGGGAAGTCTTCCGAAACTGGTGCAAGTCAGTATCAGTATCCTCGACCAGTACCTCTGTAACTCAAATAGCTGACTTCCTTTTATACCTGAGGAAAGAACGATCTCTTTCAGCTCCCACTATCAAGGGTTACAGAAGCATGTTGGCATCAGTCTTCCGTCACAGAGGCTTAGATCTTTCCAACAACAAAGATCTACAGGACCTCCTTAAGTCTTTTGAGACCACGAAGGAGTGTCGTTTGGCTACACCTGGTTGGAATTTAGACGTGGTACTAAGATTCCTCATGTCAGAAAGGTTCGAGCCGCTACAATCAGCCTCCTTTAAAGATCTCACTTTAAAGACTCTTTTCCTGGTTTGCTTAGCCACAGCTAAAAGAGTCAGTGAGATTCACGCCTTCAGCAGGAACATCGGATTTTCATCTGAAACGGCTACATGTTCTCTACAACTTGGTTTTCTAGCCAAAAACGAGCTACCTTCTCGTCCTTGGCCGAAATCGTTCGATATTCCAAGCCTATCAAATATGGTTGGAAATGAACTAGAAAGAGTCTTATGCCCTGTGAGAGCTCTTAAGTTCTATTTAAGACGAACTAAACCTTTACGAGGACAGTCAGAAGCTTTATGGTGTTCAGTTAAGAAACCATCTTTGCCTATGTCAAAGAATGCTTTATCCTATTTTATCAGACTGTTAATATGAGAAGCTCATTCACATCTGAGTGAAGAAGACCAAGCTTTGCTGAAGGTAAGGACACATGAAGTTAGAGCTGTCGTAACTTCAGTGGCCTTTAAACAAAATAGATCTCTGCGAAGTATAATGGACGCAACCTATTTGAGAAGCAAGTCAGTGTTCGCGTCTTTTTATCTTTAGGATGTCCAGTCTCTTTACGAGAACTGCTACACTCTGGGACCATTCGTAGCAGCGAGTGCAGTAGTGGGTGAGGGCTCAACCACTACATTCCCCTAATTCCATAACCTTTTTAATCTCTCTCTTGAAATGTTTTTTATTGTTGTTTTTGGGTTGTCCGGAAGGCTAAGAAGCCTTTCGCATCCTGGTTGATTTGGCGGGTGGTCAAATTCTTTTCTTGAGAAGCGCCTAGATTAGAGGTTTTGATGAGGTCCTGTGGTATGGGTTGCAACCCTTCATACTTCAGATCCTAGGGGTCGCTCAGCATCCTAAGAGGATCGCGAGGCTCCGTAAGGAAGACGTACTTAAAAAGGCAGAGTAATTGTTCAAGTCGACTTCCTTACCAGGTACCTATTTATTTTATTTTTGTTATTTTGATAACTTCTAAAATGAAATAAAAAATCCTTAGCTCATAATAATGTAAACATTTATTGTTGGTCTCTACCCACCCCCCTGGGTGTGAATCAGCTATTATAATCACCGGCTAAGTTAAATATTGAAAAATGTTATTTTGATAATAAAATAAATTTTTGAATATACTTACCCGGTGATTATAAATTAAAGGACCCTCCCTTCCTCCCCAATAGAGACGCAGTGGACCGAGGAGAAAATTGAGTTCTTTGTTTACAATGAGTACTGGGTACTTGGACGACAGATGGCGCTGTTGAAGTACACCCCCTACCTGCATAGCGATCGCTGGCGGATTTTTTCCGTAGAGTTTTCTGTCGAGCAGCAGAGCTGCAGCTATTATAATCACCGGGTAAGTATATTCAAAAATTTATTTTATTATCAAAATAACATTTTTGTGTTTATGGATATATTTGAGTATAGAAATCAGTAAGTTTCCTTTTCAGAGTTCGTGCTTGTGTGCGTAGTGTACGATATCTCCATGGAGCCCTCGGCAGTTAGGCCACCACGGTGTAATTTTATGGGTCGCGATCGAGTTTGACCACAGTCTCTCTCTCTCTCTTGAGGTCATTCACCCTTTACAGTACTACGTTTTACCTTTACTACGTCCTGGGTAGCATCCTTCCCGTGTGGGTGGGGTTGCTACGCCGTACATTTTATCTCAATTAGTTTATGAATCTAATTTTATTTGTTAACTTTTCAGTTTTTTGCAGAACGATTCCTTTCGGGGTTTTCGTTCTTTCTTTAGTGAACATTCATATTTGAATTACATAATTATAATTGTTATAATTCTGTGTTTGTTACAGCTCTCCTTCCGTGAGTGTAAGTGGTTTGAGGGCACGTGCCTGTTGTGTAATTCTTGTGTTTCTTTTCCCTCGGGATTCCTCTTTGGAGTCTTCTCGGGGGAATGAATGTTAACTAATGACTTTTGTTTTTTATTATTCACAGTTAACGATCTAGTTTCGTTTGTGTAATGTGACAACGAAGCGAGCTGTCTTGTTGGGGCCTGGGGAGTCTGCTGTTGCTGCCTCCCTTATAGATCTTCGTCAGGGGCGTGTCTCCTTCTCCTGGAAGTGCCCCCGTAACGACTGACAGCTCTCCAGTTAATTTTAGAACACTCAGGAGGCTTGCCTCCTTGGGTGGGTAACTTTCCTTCCGAGGGAAGTTTTCCCGTCCAGGCTTGAGTTTTTTCCCTTCGGGGGGAACACCTCTTGCCTTTATTTTGTGGTATTCGTGCGACTATGCTCTTGGTGCTGAGCGGTCGTACCTGCGGTTACGCTCAAGGGGCTGAGCAACTGCAGGAGCCCCTCTTCGAAGGATTGCTCTTTTGGGTCACTTGCTGACCCGTCTCTTCTACGAAGTGTTCCTCTTTCGTTCGCGAGGGAGGACACTCATAGAGACTCCTCTTCGGAGGACTCTTCTGCTGTTGTTGCTGATGTTGCTGAAGGCTCAGTCCCCTTCGGGGGGGCTTCCGAGCCCTACGGTCTCTCCTGCGAGTGCTTCTCCCCCGGGGGGGAGTTCATCACAGAGACTCCTCTTCGGAGGACTCCGTCTGCTGTTGTTGCTGAAGGCTCAATCCCCTTCGGGGGACAGCTGAGCCCTACGGTCTCTCCCGCGAGTGCTTCTCCCCCGAGGGGGAGTGCACCACAGAGACTTCTCTTCGGAGGCCTCCGTCTGCTGTTGTTGCTGGAGCCTCTGTCCCCTTCGGGGGGCAGTTGAGCCTACGGTCTCTCCTGCGAGTGCTTCTCCCGTGGGGGGGGAGTTCACCACAGAGACTCCTCTTCGGAGGGCTCCGTCTGCTGTTGTTGCTGAAGGCTCAATCCCCTTCGGGGGGCAGCTGAGCCCTACGGTCTCTCCCGCGAGTGCTTCTCCCCCGAGGGGTAGTGCACCACAGAGACTCTTCTTCGGAGGACTCCTCCTGCTCTTGTTGCTGAGAGCTCAGTTCCCCTTTGGGGACAGCTGATGCCTACGGTCTCTCCTGCCATTGACTCTTCCCCTTAGGGGAGTTCATGTTCAGAGACTCCTCTTCGGAGGTCGGAGGGTGTTGCACCTGTCCGAGGTCGTCTTCATCTTTGTTCGACGTTCGCCGCAGAGGACCCTCCTCAACGAGTACCGACCGTTGCAGCTGCCTACTCCTGCCAGACCTTCTAGTCTTCACCTCCGTTCCTGGACGCAGATGCGCTGTGGGCGCCAACTCACCCCGTTTACTACGGGCACCAGTACCTTCGGGTCTAAGGGGCTTATTCCATAGTATGGGTAAGCCCCTTAAGTGCCAGGTTTTTTCCTGCGCGCCAACGTTCTCCTGCGCGCCCGCGCGCAGTAGCGCTCTACCGCTCGCCTGCTGTAGACCACGATCTCCGGTAATTGAGTCTCGCCGTAGATCTTCTTCCTGCTCGCCAGCGCTCACCTGTACTTCTGTCCTTCTGTGCGCCAGCTCTCTTCAGTACGCCAGCGCACATCTGCGCGCCCTTTCCTGCTACGCGCCATGGGCGCCAACGGTTTCCTGAACGCCCACGATCGCCTGCCTGCCAGCACGCATCAGCGCTCCCCTTCCTGATGCACCTGCGAGCCTTCTGATTAGCGCAATGCGTGCTAACACCCTCTCGCCCACGAGCTACCAGATCTGGGCGCAGGCAAGGAGTTCTCCTTCGCCTTCTCGCCGACGACCTTCTCTAGTCTCTTACGCGTCAGTGATCTCCTACGCGCCCGCGCACTAGCGTTTTTTAACGCACCACCGCTCGCCAACGCGCCGTCGCTTGCCAACGCGCCATCGCTTGCCAACGCGCCATCGCTCGTCAGCGCGCCATCGCCCGTCTACGCGCCATCGGTCTCCCAGCCGCCTGCGCTCAACCGCTCGCCCACGCGCATGCGCACCCATGTTCGCCCGCGCGCGAATCAACGGTTTTCCATCGCGCGAGCGCCAGCGCCAGCGCGATTCCAGCCAGTGAGCCTTCGCTCGCCAACGTGCTGTCGCTCGCCTGCGCACTATCGGATGTCGACTGCCAGCGCTCGCCCTTCCAACCACGCTCGCCCCCCTTTTGCGCTCCCTCGCGCACTTTCGTTTGCGCGCTCTCGCACCTGCGTGCCCGCGCACGGGCGCATCCACGTTCGCCCCCGCGCGAACCATCTATTTACCTTCGCTCGAGCACCAGGGCGATTGCGACCGCGATTCCCGTCGGGGTTTCGCAACACGGGCAACCTGTCGAGTCTTCTGGAGCGCGTACTTCCAGAACACGGTCTTCACCCCGTAATGCAGAGCATGGCACGTGCAAGAGCGGGAAGAGTCTTCAGGGAGGTCTGAACAACATTCTTCTTTCCAGAACTTGGTTTAGCCCTTCCTCCCCATCGTTCCCTGGAAGGGTCTTGCCAGGGAGTTTTTCTTTCGTGTTTTCTCCGCCGGGCAGGGGGGTGACTGGGTTAGCCCTTCCTCTTCACCATTTCGTGGAAGGGGCTTACCAGGCCTTTCCCTCTCCGATTGCGACCCGAGGATTGGTACAAGGAAGCTTCAGGAAGATCACGGGCACTTTCCTTCTCTCGGGCTCAAGCACCTTTGCGTTCCGTCGCCAAGTTTCGAACTTTTGGGCAAACTCGATGTTGGAGCATCTAGACGCAGTGACCGAGGGCTTCCTCTCGGGAATCCCATCCGTGGATGTCGACGAGCTCGGACACTCTTCCATCCTTGGGAAGAGCTTGTTTGAGCCCAAGGACAGAGAAATGGACAGCTGTTGTGCGGAGGAAGTCGAATCCCGTTTTCACTCCTCCAAGGCTCTTACTTCCAGACCCTGCAAGCCTCCGACGCCTCTTCATACAGCCTAGGTTATCGGAACCGGCTACGGCAGATGAGACAAGGTGTACAATAGCGGTCCCCTCCTGTCAAGGACAGGTAGGACGGGAAGTTCTCCCGGGGAGGCATAATCTAGAGGGAGCGGCCGAGTTCACAAACTCTAGAATTCCTGCACGATCTCCGTGCTCTGCCAAGGATATCGCGCCATGCTCTTAACATCTCTCCTCCACCAACAGCGATTCCAATGTCGCTGAGCCTCTTTGCCATGGGGTCGGCAAGAGGTTTGCCCGTTGGGCAGAGGGAGCCATGCTTTAGGAGAATGTCCTCCATAGGGTCGTCGACGGCTTCTTCAGTTGATCCTTTCTTGTTGGAAAGCATCTGAGACGGGAGTTCCGTCATCGACCTCTCAGCTCTGATCAAGTTTGTCGAACAAACTTCGTCCAGCGTGGAACAGCAGAGTCGATCAGACTGGTAGCGAGACCACAAGACTCCTTATGCCCTGGATCGGAAGGACGGGTACTTCCAGGTCCCATTCCATCCATCTTCCAGGAGGCACTTGGAATTCAGCCTAGACTACAGATGTACCTGTTTAAGATGCTGTGTGGCGATCCCGCCGCAGCATCGCAGGTTTTCACCAGAGAACTCTCCCTGCTTTCCTCATGGCCACTCAGGGGCAGGCGTCCGCCTCTTTCGCTTTTTGGAGGTCTGGCCAACTCCGGTAGTCTCGGGTTCGACCTTCTTCAACACCGAGACAAGCTTCCGGGACTTTACCAAGATCAAGGGATCATGGTAATTCGCAAGGAGCCTTCTCTACTTCTATCTCAACATCTGGAATATCTAGCCATGATATTGTCTCCTTCTCCGAGCCTTTCCCTTCAGTTGACTATGGCAAGGCTGAGGAGAGTCGCAGAATCTTTTTTCAGTCAAGGAGAGCTTTCAGCCCTATCTTGGGACGTTTCCTGGGTCTCCTTTCCTCATTGACCCGTCTAAGTCCCGAACGGTCGCCTCAGGATAAGTTCCTTGTTAGGCGGCCCAAGTTCCGGTGGAATCAAAGCAACGATTAAGCGGACTTTCTGGCCCCTATGGGACCAGCGGAACGATTAGACCTGCATTGGGGGTTGACCTATGGAAACCTCTTGCATGGGAGTGGATCTTCTCGTCCTTTCCCCGCATTTAATGCTGTTCTCGGACTTGTCAAAGAAAAGGGGGGGGGGGGGTCCCCATGTTCTGGTTCAGGTCTATGGTCAGGACCTGAAGGGTACCTCCACATCATTCAGGTAGGCTTAGAGGCTGTAGTCTGGCCCTTCTACAGATCCTACAGATCCTGCCGAGTCGCTCCGTGCGCGACAACTCCATGGTACTGGCGTATTCCAACTAGCAGGGATGTACATTTTCATACTTTCGCATCTTGCAGTAGAGATACTGAGATGATCCGAAGTCCCCTCAATACCACTATCGGCTCGCTCATTCCGGGCAGAGGGTTGTTCTCTCCGACAATCTGAGCTGAGCCTCATAGATAGAGAGTACCTGGGGGTCTTTGGCCTCTAGTAACCAGCAAGTCCTAGCCTGGGGGACCTGATCACGACAGCCTGGAACTTCAAGCTACCGCTGTTCTTCCCCCCAGTCTCAGACCCCAAGACTCTTTGGCAAGATGCTTTCCGGTGACGGTGGGGCAGCATCGACGCCTACATCTTCCCACCATTGTTGTCTGTTGAGAAGGGGTCTCAACGAGACCAGGTTGTCGGTCAACCTTTCGATGGCCCTGAGAGCTCCGCTGCGACTATATGCAGAACGGTTTCCGGACCTTCTGCATCCCCTGACGGAACTCCCGGGAGAGCTTCCTTCCACGACACAGGCTACTCAAACAACCACACTGCAACATCTTTCACAAACCGTAACATTGCTTCGGCTCCACGCCTGGAGACACTACACCACCTCCTTACAAAGAGGCACCCCGCAACAGTCGCGGAACGGAGGTCGCGTCACCTGCAATAGTCATCTGCAGGGGTCTACCAGGCGAAGTGGAGAGTCTTCTGTGGTTGGTGTCGTGGGAGAGGTTCCTCTTCCCTTGATGCCTGTATTCCGGCAATAACAGAGTTATTGCTTATCGGCGGGAGGAAACTCGTTTCCACTCTCGGCAGTGAAGCCTATCGCTCAGCCTTTCCCTGGCCTTCAGGCTGAAAGGGATAGACTTGTGCCTTCCCGCTGGATCTTTCTTCGCTCATGCGAAGCTACGAACGTACCTGCCTCCAGTCGGAGTGAGACCTCCTCCATGGAGCGTGGTTCGGACTCTTAAGTCCCTTAAGAGATCTTCTTGCGAACCATTACGTCAGGCCTCTGATCGTCGTCCGTCTTGGAAGACGGTGCTCCTACTCGCTCTGGCCTCGGCCAGTGTGTGTAAGCAGTCTTCATGGTCTCGTACGACTCCGCCCTTTCAAGAGGATAGGGGGAGGTAACATTCAGGTTCGCTCCTGAGTTGTTTTCTAGATTCAGAATCTTGGAGTCCCGGACCTTCGGTTCGACTCCTTCAAGATTTTGAGTCTCCGTTCTGTATCAGATGACCCAGACCTTCTCCTTCTTGCCAGTAAAGGAACCGAGGGGTTATCTTTGAGAACAGCTGAAGTTTGTCCTCACGTGCAAGGCCGGTTTGGGAGCACAGGAAGGACGCAGGGGAGAGTCACCAGTATGCCCTTTCAGCCCGGATTCTAGGGCATTCATCTCGACCTGTATCCAGACCCTCCCCCGTCACGTCGCCCTACAGCCCACGATGTCGGATACATTGCAACGTCCCTCGCCTTCAAGAGGAATTACTCTGTGACGCAGGTGCTACAAGCTGGAGTCTGGAAGCGTCTAGCGACCTTCGCAGCCCACTTCCTGCAGGACGTGACCCACAGGGGTACCGATACGTTTCTATCGCTCTGTGGTGGCTACACAACAGCTGGTCTAACCTCAGGCTCCTTTTTGGACAGGTAGCAGAAGGTTGAGGGCATTGTTACCAGGTTTTAGACTGCATGAACGGAAGAAGTATGTCTGGCCCTTACTTCTTTCTTCATCCTCCCCTCTACGGGGGAAAGCAGCATCCTGGTCTCTGCATAGCTGACCTCAAACCTCTGCAGGTAAACCATGCTTCCTTGTGTTCCAAGTATTGAGACAATACTGTCGCGTCCCCCATACCCTGACGAGGTGGTATTGGGAACGTCCTAACCCAGAGTTCTGTCTAGAACTCCAGGTCAACTGCCTAGGACGGGTCACACTTTCTTCCTTCACACACAAGCTTATGTAGGCCACACGTTTCCTTGCGGAGCAAGGAACTTGTGAGGTGCTGGGACTCCTTTTCTCGAGTGCGACTCACTCGGATTCTGAGTACCCGGGTAAGCCAAAGCCAGTATGGCTGGGGACTTTCCACCCTTCCTAAGGGGTAAGTCACCCTATGTAAATAGCGTGGTTTGTATTTCGGTTACGGAACAAATGACAAATTCAGAGATAATTTGTATTTTTCCTAACCATACAAACCTTAGCTATTTACACATATTTGCCCGCCAGCCCTGTCCCCCAAGTCAAGTCCTACCTCTAAGTGAAGTGAGACATTTCATCGGTGTGTGAGGGGGGAGGGGTAGCAAGCTACCCCTCCCCTACCCCTGCTAACTAGCGCGGGGGTAGTAGACCCTCGTTAAAATCTAATGGCTCATCAATTTCAGCTACGCCGAAAGTAAACCCCTGTGTAAATAGCTAAGGTTTGTATGGTTAGGAAAAATACAAATTATCTCCGAATTTGTCATGTTAGTTTCGTAAGTTACTAATTAAATTGGTTTTACAATGTCACAAAACTACTTTCTAAAGGCAATGTTATCATTTACTATTATGTCTCTGCCTTCCAACAATGCCCTTTTTTCAGTCATGACCAAGACTAGGGAAGAATTGAGACTTACTTACTTGGAATGTCAAATTCCATATGCACCCATGCTTAGGTCTGGCAGGCAGTTTATTCTATAGAGGAATAGGTTGTTTAGATTCATTGAGACCCACAAAATAGCCCTTACAAGAATGATGAGTTACATGAAAAAATCACTTTTCATATGTAGTACAAATTCACTTAATTCACCAAGGCTATTATGAACTTTTATTAAGAGGTTGAATTATCTATCTATTTACCAAGGCACTTCCCCCAATTTTGGGGGGTAGCCGACATCAAACAAAGCAACAAAACGGGACCTTTCCTTTCTCTGCTCCTCCCAGCCTGATGAGGGATCAGCCGAGTTTGGCTGGTACTGCTAGGGTGTCACAGCCCACCCTTCCCTGTTATCCACCACAAAGGAGGCTGAATTATAAACTGAATAAAATATAAGAAAACTTTTTCTTATTAAAGATCACAAGAGGTAAAAATATATTTTTCATGTTTGGAATTCATTAACTTTATCTGAAATGTGTTTATTATTTGCAGGTTGCAAACTTTGAGGCTGAGCAAGAGGAGACTGAAAAGTTATTTTCTAGCCTACGTTCAGAAGTGACTAGCACGCGTCAGCAAGTTGCAGATCTCAATTTACAACTCTCGAACTCGTCTCATTTACAGCAGCAATTGCAAGGGTATGTCAGGTTACCTTTAAACGTTTTCAGATGATTGTTTGTCCTTTCTTCAGTCATTTGTCCCATCGTGTGCATGCAGTACTATTGTGTTACTTATATAATACACTTTAGGCTACTAATACACCAGCACCTTGATTTATTAGACATTTCAAAGAGTTGCCTTCTAATTAGTATCAAAACCTGATAGCATTGCTTACACTAGAGCCTTCAAAATGCTCCATAGCCATCACACATAGCTTATATATCAATTCTATGTCATTTATATCCCAGCATAACCTCTACCTTATATTTTTCATTAAATTTAAGAGAGTCATCTTCAAAATGGAGAAATTCTTAAAAAGTAGCTGATAGCTTGTACTAATGTATGCTTACAAAATAAGTACAGTAATATACAGGTATCATTCTTACAGCACATGAAAATACCACATTTATTTAAAATAGGATTTGTTTCTTATTTAACTCATAATGAAGGACTTTAAATGTGTTCTGGAGTTGTTGTTCCTACATATATGCAAAACTTTAACCTCTGAAATAGGAAATGTCTAATGGAGTTAGATCGAATGTTGAAATCTTTAACAAGGTATTCAACAACAGATATTTAGCACAGGCGAGAGTGAGGTGATCGCCACTCTCCAACATGTTGTGGAAGCTCTCCTTCATAGACTGCCCGAGTTTGACCTTTTTTTTTTAACAAATACTATACATCGTTCGCACAAATTTCCTCGCCTTCCTGACCCCTGTTCTTTGCTTTCAAAGGTTTAACAGACAAAGAATAAATCCATTTGATGGCCAGGAACCAGTGGGTCTGTCCTGCACTTTCAGTATTCGTCTCTTTTGTTTGGGAACGTTTTATTAACATACAAAAGGTTTTATAATTTTGTTTTAAAGATTAAGCTTTTCTCTACCTTAAAAATATAACTCTGTCCAGCTACTATAAGTACATACATACATATACCATGGCACTTCCCCCAATTTTGGGGGGTAGCCGACATCAACAAAGAAACAAAAACAAAAAGGGGACCTCTACTTTCTACGTTCCTCCCAGCCTAACAAGGGACTCAACCGAGTTCAGCTGGTACTGCTAGGGTGTCACAGCCCACCCTCCCACATTATCCACCACAGTTGAAGCTTCATAATGCTGAATCCCCTACTGCTGCTACCTCCGCGGTCATCTAAGGCATCGGAGGCAGCAGCAGGGCCTACCGGAACTGCGTCACAATCGCTCGCCATTCATTCCTATTTCTAGCACGCTCTCTTGCCTCGCTCACATCTATCCTCCTATCACCCAGAGCTTCCTTCACTCCATCCATCCACCCAAACCTTGGCCTTCCTCTAGTACTTCTCCCATCAACTCTTGCATTCATCACCTTCTTTAGCAGACATCCATTTTCCATTCTCTCAACATGGCCAAACCACCTCAACACATTCATATCCACTCTAGCTGCTAACTCATTTCTTACACCCGTTCTCACTCTCACCACTTCGTTCCTAACCCTATCTACTTGAGATACACCAGCCATACTCCTTAGACACTTCATCTCAAACACATTCAATTTCTGTCTCTCCATTACTTTCATTCCCCACAACTCCGATCCATACATCACAGTTGGTACAATCACTTTCTCATATAGAACTCTCTTTACATTCATGCCCAACCCTCTATTTTTTACTACTCCCTTAAGTGCCCCCAACACTTTGCAACCTTCATTCACTCTCTGACGTACATCTGCTTCCACTCCACCATTTGCTGCAACAACAGACCCCAAGTACTTAAACTGATCCACCTCCTCAAGTAACTCTCCATTCAACATGACATTCAACCTTGCACTACCTTCCCTTCTCGTACATCTCATAACCTTACTCTTACCCACATTAACTCTCAACTTCCTTCTCTCACATACACTTCCAAATTCTGTCACTAATCGTCCAAGCTTTTCTTCTGTGTCTGCAAGCAGTACAGTATCATCCGCAAACAACAACTGATTTACCTCCCATTCATGGTCATTCTCGTCTACCAGTTTTAATCCTCGTCCAAGCACTCGAGCATTCACCTCTCTCACCACTCCATCAACATACAGGTTAAACAACCACGGCGACATCACACACCCCTGTCTCAGCCCCACTCTCACCGGAAACCAATCACTCACTTCATTTCCTATCCTAACACATGCTTTACTACCTTTGTAGAAACTTTTCACTGCTTGCAACAACCTTCCACCAACTCCATATAACCTCATCACATTCCACATTGCTTCCCTATCAACTCTATCATACGCTTTCTCCAGATCCATAAACGCAACATACACCTCCTTACCTTTTGCTAAATATTTCTCGCATATCTGCCTAACTGTAAAAATCTGATTCATACAACCCTTACCTCTTCTAAAACCACCCTGTGCAAAATTTTTTTACTAAACAGTAATTTCAATAGTTTTTTCTTTTTATTTCAGAAGTTGGTAAGTTTTGTAATTAGCTTTGCTTCCTTCATGTTTGGAAATAAAAGCTATTAGAAAAACCTTTTATGCTATTAGATTCTGTTGGGAGAAGGTTAGGTAGTGGTGGTGGTGAGGGGCCAGTAGCTGTAGTGAATGACATCTCGTAGTAACGGGGGATTTTGAGGAGGGAGAAGTCTAATTGGAAAGGGATCTGTGGTAGTGGTATCACTCGCCCCAGTTTTAATACCGACACCCTTTAGGGGTGAGCGAGCTGGATATATTCCTACCATTCCATGCAACTTTTTTCTCTTGTATATTTAGCAGTATTTATACCTTTGAAATGGTGCTTTAAGGAGCATTTCACTGGGCGACACAGGTCCCTCGCCCAGAAATAGATTTTTCCTTCGTCAAATTCCCTTATCTGGTATGGTTTTTGAAATTTCTAATATTTAGAGGGATGAAGTCTGTTGCTTGTTGTGTATATAGATATTGATTTATAAACTGTTCTTTATCTGCACTAATATTTTTTTTCTTCTTTCCTTCCTTAGGGAAAGAGAGCGGCTCTCTTTAGCCAACCAAGAAATTGAAAAGTTGCAGTCTCTTAACAATGAAATTGAAGGTGATCTTTTGTCGTGCCGTCAGAAAGAAGCTGAACTGTTGGCTTTCACACAAAAGCTAACTGATAAAAATGTACAAATTCAAAGTCAGTTCTCAGCTCTACAGTCGAAGGTATTTAGTTGTTGACAGCTTAACTTTATGAAATAGAATGAATAGAATAAGGTTCATTTAATTATTGTTGAAGTTTTAAGAATAATAAAACCTAGCTTTTTTAGAGCTTTTTCTTGTGACATGTACCTTGTAGAGGCAACCCTTGAGGGTTATCAGTTATACCAGACTCCTACCTTCAAGACTAGGGCTACTGACAGGCTCTTCCTGAAGGTTAAGGAGGATCTGATATCCCTGACCTTGGGCTACTGATGATGATACTTCTGGAATCTCACGGTATCAGCCTAGCTTTGGATTACCTTACTAAACGGGGCTTACTCTAGTATATAGCATAGTTTCATCTCTTTGCAGGCAAAGTTAATGGATATCGAACAAGAGGAAATGAAAGCAGAGCTGGAGGAAGTCAAGGCACAAAAGTCAAAACTGAAATCTGATCTCACAAAGGAAAATCAAAATCAAAATGCTCAGGTAAGGATTAACATTCCTTGTTGCTTAAAATCGAGAACCATTTACTGATGGCCCCATGGAAATTTTAGGCTTTATTTTATTAGTCTTTGTATAGGTTTCTTAATTTAGGTAAATTTCACACTCTAGTGAAGACCTTTTATTTGACAAGGAGTTATCTAGCAGTGAGAGAGCAAGTAATTCACAAAATGGTAATAAAGTTTAGTTTTTGTCCATTAGACATAATCTTCTGCTAATACAATTGCTCATGTCCCATTTAACCAAATTATCTAATTTGCTCCTCAAATTGGGAAGTTTAATTCTTCACAATCATTGTTGTTCACTTTTATGATCCAAGTTGTCATTATACTGTATATTTATATTTTTGTTTTCATTAATAAGCTGCTATTTTATTCACCCTTTGTTTTTTCTTGGAAAAGGTTTTACTGGATCCCTCTCAAATTATTTGATCATTATTTTATTAGTTAGCTGTTGTCTCAGAGTCAATGGCATGATGTTTTAACTTGAATTTATTCTCTTCATGGTGTTACACGTGCAGCGAGGTCTTTCCTCTCTCCTTCTATGCTATGCACATTCTATGTGAGGTCCTATCAGGCCTAGGTCTGCATCTACCCCATTCAATTAATGTCCTCAAAACTGGGGCTGCTCATTCTCTGCATGATGGTGTTCCATAATCATGGGATTAAGGTCTCATGCTAAAGTGCTATCAAGCACATTTTTTCATCATCATCTCCTGCTACACCTATTAACTTAAGCACATTTTTAGCCTGTCCTATTTATTTATCTTACATTGGAAATTATACCTTAGTCTTAATCAAACCTCTAACCCAGAGGTTCTCAATGGGGGTGAAATTCACCCCCAGGGGTGAATTTTGGGCTTTCAGGGGGTGAATTGTGACAGAAGTAAGTTTATGGTCGAGGAGAGCAATTGTAGGCTTTGGCGTAACTGGCCTGTCACGTGGCCCAGGAAAAATGGATTAGACAGTAATATACAAGTGACCACCCAAATTAATCCTAGGATTGGAAAAGGTACTGAGGAAGAGACAGATGGCTAGGGAATTAAGTAGGTCCCAAGAAAATTACTTGGCAACTCCAAGGTTGGGAACTCCTGGACTATAAATAACTGAGAAGCTAATATCAAGGATCAAGTTGTGCAGGAGATAAAGTCTTTAGCATTTGGCTTATTTTCAATTAAACTTGATGAATCAACTGATGTGGCCTCATGTTCCCAGTTGATGCTGTTCGCAAGGTATGTTCACTCAGGTTCATTTAAAGAGGAGTTCTCTTTTGTTCTACCAAGGCCTCTGATATTTTGGAGGTGGTTTCATCTTTTTTTGAATCAGAAAATCTTTCGTGGTATAATATCAGTGGGTGTTGTAGGAGCACCAGCTATGTTAGGGACAAAATCAGAATTCCAAGTATGTGTGAAAAAGCGAGCTCCAAAAGTGAAAGACATTTATTGTATGAGCCATCATCAGACACTAGCCTCAAAAGCACTTCCTGCTCCGCTAGATTAGGTTTTGGATCAAACAATTAAAATTGTAAATTTCGTCAAAGGAGGGGCTCTCAACTCACGACTTTTCAAGCAGTTATGTACTGATATGGATGCAACCCATCATTCGCTTCTTTTTCGCACAAATGTTCGTTGGCGTTCAAGAGGAAATGTAACTGAGCAAGTATTTCATCTAAAGAGATGAGCTCAAATTGTTTTTTGAAGTGCAAGGTAAAACAGAATTTCCTGCCTGGCTGTGTGATGAAGAATGGATCATGCGTCTTGCCTATTTGGTTGATATAATTGAGCAACTGAAGAAACTGAATCTTCAGATGCAAGGAAGGAATACAGACATTATAGAATTCGTAGATGCCTTGGAAGCTTTCATGAGCAAGCATGAAAATTAGAAGAAAAGGGTAAATGCAGAAAATGTAGCCATGTTTGAGAAACTGCCATCCATTCTTGATGTTTGTGTTGAAGACAAGGTACTTCCACAATTTGCAAAAAATTAGATTTTGTAGCATTTGACAGCACTGGAAAATGAATTCAGATGATATTTTCACGAACTTAGTGATTAGTTGGATTTAGTCAGAATTCCATTCAAACTGTCGGTAGAAAAAGTTCCTCATGATTGTTAAGATGAGTTTTTGGAGTTAAAAAGTTATTTGGATGTAAGAGATATGTTCGATGAGAAATCAATAACAGAATTTTGGCCTCTGATGTGCGATTCCTACCCAAAAGTGGCAGAAATGGCTAACCGTGTATTGCTTCCGTTTGTATCGACATATCTTTGTGAGTCAGGCTTTTCAACTCTGTTACAAATTAAAACGAAGCATCGCAGTAGATTAGAGGTAGAAAATTACCTGCGTTGTGGCCTTTCAAGCACTCATCCGGGTATCCCAGAATTGGCTAAAAAAAAAAAAAAAATCACAGGTTTCGTCAATCGATGAAATGTAATCTTCTGAATAAAAATAATTGCATCAGCTTCAGTTTGGCCTGTTAAGTAGTTCTTATAAATTAAAAAAAAACTATTTTACTTTCATTCAAGTTTTATATATCCATCGATATTCTCAATTTGCATATTATTTGTAATATTCCATTACACAAATAATCCATGTAAAGCTGTAAATGTATGATTCAGTTTGAAAAAAAGAAAATAAAAGGATTTTTAGTGATATTTGCATATTATATGCAATGCAATTTTTGAGA
The DNA here is from genome assembly GCF_036898095.1 of Palaemon carinicauda. NCBI lineage: Eukaryota > Metazoa > Arthropoda > Malacostraca > Decapoda > Palaemonidae > Palaemon > Palaemon carinicauda. Next base: position 58,911,115 of record NC_090750.1, on the reverse strand, counting down.
CAACCTTTGGAAAAGACGGGAAGTGGGGTGGGGGGGGAAATAACATCATTGCAAATGGTGAAAGGGGTGCATGGGCCGAGAAGGTTGAGAACCCCTGCTCTAACCAATATGGCTGAAAGTTAAAGTTATTTGTATGCTTAAGCAGCCAGGCCAATGGATAGATACTCCCCCAATCATCCTCTTCAATCTGAAATAATCTTGCTAACAAACTAAAACAACTGAACTAACTATAAGACTCGAGTTTTCTTTCTAGGGAAAATAGAATATATTTTTATAATCTGCTGTATTTTTAAAACCAAATTATAGAATATCTAGTTTTATAACAAGTAGACACAGTAATAATCTTGTTTTACAATAAATAAAAGTATATTTGCTTTTCATCCAGGTGGAGAGCCTTAAGAAACAACTAGGAGAGAAAATTGAAGAAGCAAAGAAACTCACTACAAAGATCTCAGACTTAGAAAATGAAATTATAGTGCTGAAGAGGAAGCATAACAATTCTCTGAAGGTTTGTTTTGTTTTACACTTCTTTCAAACTGATATACTTTAATCTTTTATTCATAATATTGTACTGTATTTTGAAATACCATAAATGGTAAGTAATTTTTTTTAAGTGGGTAACCTTTGGCTTGAAAAAGTTTTACATTATACCACTTTACAAATTAGTGTGCACTTTACAGCTTTTATTGCTGCCTGCCTATTTATAGATAAAAAGTGGTTGAACAATTGGCCCCTTAGGTAAATGAATGTAAAACAGATACTGTATATGGGCAATTGGATTGTATGAAAAATTCTTACATCATAATTTTAAATATTTAACTTAGCCGGTGAATATATAATAGCTGCAACTCTGTTGCTCGACAGACACATACAATAAAAACTCGCCAGCGATCGCTATACAGGTTGCGGGTGTGCCCACCAGCGCCAACTGTCGGCCAGATACCACTCTCGATGTAAACAAAGACTCAATTTCTTCTCTGTCGACGTGTCGACAAGACGTACTTTTACTCGCTGTAGAACCTGGAGTTTTTCCCATCATATTTGGTGAAGTACTTTAATTTGGTTTGAGCTTTCGCAGTGCAGGTGTTTTATCTTCATCTTAAATCTTGAACTAGTTTTTGGATAGATTTAATTTTTTGATGACAAAGAGAGTATGGACTTTCTTTGACTTTTAAATGGCCGACCCTTCCCTTAGACGGAAGTGTGTTTAGGCTTTTAGCAATTATCTTATCACGTTATAAATTAATTATAGATTTTCCTCTATATATTTTATATCTCACCGCCTTTATTAGGCCTCTTCGATTAACTTTCCATTTATAATAAACATAAAAATAAATTTTAATGATTTGTTTATATGCGACCTTCCTGAGAGTAGGCGGTCCTAACTTGGAAACTGAAGTTAAACAACGTTGAGCCCTTTCAATCGTAAATAGCTTTTAAAGAGCTAATGATTTAAAACTTTTTAAATGAATATTTTTTAATAGATATTTTATGAAAGATTTTCTTTGAATAGTCTTCGTACTGTTTCAAAGATGAACTAACGTTTAGTTTATTTATGCTACGCAGTTTGCGCTCTATCGTTACGATAGAGAGAGAGAGTATCACGGTTTCACTTTGCAGAAAGAGTAAATCGATTCTGACGTTTTGTTCATTCTTCTTTCAAAGCTTAAATGTTTTAAATTATATTTTAAAGGAACTTTTTAATTGAAAAACCTTTCAGTTTTTTTCCTTTGGTCAAATAACATGTTTTTTTGACGAAACGTAAGTGGGCTCTTCTCTTAGGTGCGTAATCAAGAGAGAGAGAGAGAGAGAGATAGAGACGGAGGGAGAGAGAGGGGAGAAAACGTTCCGTTCAAGCGGGTAACGTTGTTCTCGAGTTACTCTCGTCCCTAGTCTCTGTACGGGGAGAAAGGATAAAACGTTTTTAGTTTTTTATTCTCGTCCCCAGGCAATGTACGGTGAGAGATTGAAAACGTAGTTTTGAATGAACTAGTGTTTAGTCTCTTCCCCATCCACTGAATTTTTTATCTTAAAATATGTTTACTGTTTTTTGCTGGTATTAATGTGCTTGCATTATACGACTGATTTCGCTATTACTACCTTTTGATGAGGTTAGAATTGCGTGCTTCAGGTAGAAATCAGTAAAAGTTGCGATTTCAGTGAAATAAGTGCTAAACAGAAAATCGTAGTGATAAAGTGATATTGCGCAAAGTGTTATCAGTGTTGCGACCGAGGGTTCGTCTGTTCGTGCCTGTCGTTCGCCTAGTCCGGGACCTCTTGCAAGCTCCCAAGCCCAGGGGAGAAGTAATGTCGTACGACTTATGGGTTCGAGAGGCCTTGATCAGCGAACAGACGTTCCCTCTATGGTATCGGGTGTATCTTACCAAGATCACCCCTACCATAAGGCGAGAGAGACGTTTTTCTCCTCGTCATCCGAAGGCTTTTCGCATAAGAAACCTGAAACAAGGTTTCGAGGCCCTTAAGCGAAAGTTAGTCCTTTCAGGACAGGTCCAGCGTCCTGGTTGTAGCCATTAGGACAGCTCTGACCCTATGCAGTCATCGGAAGACTGCTCGCCGCCTAACAAAAGCGTAACACAGACTCCGAGAGTCTTTTTGTTGGCAAGGTTTTGCGGTCACAGACGTTACCCTCGTCTCTTACCGCAACCTTTTCCGTTGATCCTAAATGGGTTGTACGGCAAGACATGCAGAATAAGCTTGCCTCCCTTATGGAAGACTATTCTGCCGATTAGTCCGTTGAGCCTAGCCGTTTATCTCATCGAGATCCTGGCTTTCAGCCAACCTAACGTTCCTTTGTGCGTCCTGTTGACGTTGGCGTAGCTAAGTCACGTCAGTCAGGTTGTTTAGAACCACACTCGATGCGGTCTCGTGTGGTTTTTCAGCCACATTTGGACGTTAGGCCACTTGCTGATGCTCCTGTTGACGTTCAGGACGTTAGCTAACAATCGGAGTTGACTTGTTTTGACGCTGTGCGTCAACCTCCGCATTCTAGAGTTGTTTTGACTGCTCAGTCTAGGCGGTCAAAGCAGTCTCGAGTGGACGCTGTGCGTCCTCACGCACCTGTTGTTGTTGACAGTTCACAGACTGTCAAGCAGTTACATGACGCTGCGTCCTGGTCTCTCGCACCTGTTGTTGTTGACAGTTCACAGACTGTCAAGCAGTTACATGACGTTGCGTCCTGGTCTCTCGCACCTGTTGTTGTTGACAGTTCACAGACTGTCAAGCAGTTACATGACGTTGCGTCCTGGTCCGCTACTAATGCACCAGTGCGTGTGGACTCTGCTTGTAAAGCATTGCCACCACGGTAGGTCTCTCCCTTGCTTGAGACTCAGCTATTATCGGACAAGGTTCCTTTAGATGAGGAAGTTGCTGTTCCCCCTCCTACTGATATTCCCTTGAGGACTCTGTCAGACGGAGAGGAGCCTAAAGCTGCTTAGCCCTCTATGGACTTTAATTAAATCATGCTGATTTTTAAGGATCTTTGTCCGGATCTTTTTGTAACTGCTGCTCCTCGTTCGCCTAAACGTCAGAGCTTACACTAGGCCTAGCTACTTCGAAGCCGTTGTTTTATAAGCTAGTGCTCTCTCGCTCTCCTAGAGAGCTTTACGTTTGCTAGGCGACTGGTTTATCACCAGGAGGAGTTTGGGGGATACAGCCTTTGCTTTCCCTTCTTTTAAACTGGCTTATAGAGCGAGAGTCTGATATGACACGAGAGAAGTTCTCGGCTTGGGAGTTCCTGCCTCTGCCCAGATAGACTTCTCAAATCTCGTAGACTCTCCCTGGCGCCTGGCCAGGAGACGCTCCTAGATTTTACAGGTCAACTTCACAGCTGTTTTCGAGCCTTTGAAGTTTTGCTGTACAATTATGTCATGCATAAACAAGGCTTTCAGGGATGGCTCCAATGATCTGACAGCCACGTTCTCTGCAGGGACAAGTCCCTCAGGGATGGCTCCATGATTTGGCAGCCATGTTCACTGCAGGAGTACGTAAGAGGCAAGTGCGCTCAATGTATTCATTGTCAAGACAAACTTCACGAAGTCTACCAGGCTGTCTTGACAGCATTTATGGAAGGCGACTGGATGGTCTCTCTCGACCTTCAGGAGGCATACTTCCACATTCCTATACACCCGGATTCCCAACCGTTTCTGAGGTTTGTTTACAGGAATGTGGGGTACCAGTTTCGAGCTATCGGAGATCAGAGCCTCCCTGTACTTGGACGACTGGCTTCTCAGAGCCTCTTCCAGTCATCGCTGTCTGAAGGATCTCAATTGGACTCTAGATCTGACCAAGGAATTGGGACTCCTAGTCAATTTGGAAAAGTCACAGCTGGTCCCATCCCAAACTATTCTGTATTTAGGGATGGAGATTCACAGTAAAGTTTTTCGGGCTTTTCCGTCGGCCCCCAGAATAGATCAAGCCCTGCTCTCCATCCAGAAGATGCTGAAGAAAGAACGCTGCTCAGTCAGGCTGTGGATGAGTCTGGTAGGGACGCTGTCATCCCTGGAGCAATTTGTCTCGCTAGGAAGGCTACACCTCCGTCCTCTTCAATTCCATCTGGCTTTTCACTGGAAAAAGGACAAGACGCTAGAGGCGGTCTCGATCCCGATTTCCGAAAAGATAAAGTCTTGTCTGACTTGGTGGAAGGACAATATCAGCCTACGAGAGGGTCTTCCCCTGGCAGTTCAGATACCCAACCACGTTCTCTTCTCGGACGCATCGGACTTGGTCTGGGGCGCGACGCTGGACGGTCGGGAATGCTCAGGTCTGTGGAACTCGAGTCAGAGGAGCATGCATATCAACAGCAAGGAGCTTTTGGCGGTTCATCTGGCCTTGATAAGCTTCGAGAATCTCCTTCGAGGCAAGGTGGTGGAGGTAAACTCGGACAACACCACGGCCTTGGCGTACATTTCCAAACAGGGAGGTACCCACTCACTGACTTTGTACGAGATCGCAAGGGACCTGCTCATCTGGTCAAAAGATCGAGGCATCTCCCTAGTAACGAGGTTCATCCAGGGCGACTTGAACGTCCTAGCAGATTGTCTCAGTCGGAAAGGTCAAGTAATTCCAACCGAATGGACCCTCCACAAGGATGTGTGCAAGAGACTTTGGACGACTTGGGGTCAACCCACCATAGATCTCTTTGCAACCTCGCTGACCAAGAGGCTTCCAATCTATTGCTCTCCAGTCCCGGACCCAGCAGCAATACATATAGATGCCTTCCTCCTAGATTGGTCACATCTAGATCTTTACGCATTCCCACCATTCAAGATTGTCAACAAGGTACTGCAGAAATTCGCCTCTCACGAAGGGACAAGGTTGACGTTAGTTGCTCCCCTCTGGCCCGCAAGAGAATGGTTCACCGAGGTACTTCGATGGCTAGTAGACGTTCCCAGAAGTCTTCCTCTAAGAGTAGACCTTCTACGTCAACCACACGTAAAGAAGGTACACCAAAGCCTCCACGCTCTTCGTCTGACTGCCTTCAGACTATCGAAAGACTCTCGAGAGCTAGAGGCTTTTCGAAGGAGGCAGCCAGTGCGATTGCTAGAGCAAGGAGAGCGTCTACCATTAGAGTCTACCAATCGAAGTGGGAAGTCTTCCGAGACTGGTGCAAGTCAGTTTCCGTATCCTCGACCAGTACCTCTGTAGCCCAAATAGCTGATTTTCTCTTATACCTGAGAAAAGTACGATCCCTTTCAGCTCCTACTATCAAGGGCTACAGAAGCATGTTGGCCTCGGTCTTCTGGCATAGAGGCTTAGATCTTTCCAACAATAAAGATCTGCAAGACCTCCTTAAGTCTTTCGAGACCTCTAAGGAGCGTTGTTTGGCTACTCCTGGGTGGAATTTAGACGTGGTCCTAAGATTCCTCATGTTAGACAGGTTTGAGCCTTTACAGTCAGCCTCCCTGAAAGATCTCACTCTTAAGACTCTTTTCCTGGTATGCTTAGCCTCGGCTAAAAGAGTCAGTGAGCTTCATGCCTTCAGCAAGAACATCGGGTTTTCGTTAGAAAAAGCTACTTGTTCTCTGCAACTTGGTTTCCTAGCCAAAAAATGAGCTACCTTCTCGTCCTTGGCCTAAATCTTTCGATATTCCTAGCTTATCGGAGATCGTAGGCAATGAACTAGAAAGAGTCTTATGCCCTGTTAGAGCTCTTAAGTTCTACTTAGCTCGTACTAAACCTTTACGAGGCCAATCTGAAACGTTATGGTGTTCGGTTAAGAAACCATCCTTGCCTATGTCAAAGAATGCTTTGTCATATTTTATCAGATTGTTAATACGAGAAGCTCATTCACACTTGAGTGAGGAAGACCGATCTTTGCTTAAGGTTAAGACGCACGAGGTTAGAGCTGTAGCAACTTCCGTGTCCTTTAAGCAAAATAGATCTCTGCAAAGTATCATGGACGCAACCTATTGGAGAAACAAGTCAGTGTTCGCGTCATTTTACTTGAAAGATGTCCAGTCTCTTTACGAGAACTGCTACACACTGGGACCATTCGTAGCAGCGAGTGCAGTAGTGGGTGAGGGCTCAACCACTACAATTCCCTAATTCCATACCCTTTTAATCTGTCTCTTGAAATGTTTTAATGTTGTTTTTATGGGTTGTCCGGAAGGCTAAGAAGCCTTTCGCATCCTGGTTGATTTGGCGGGTGGTCAAAGTCATTTCTTGAGAGCGCCCAGATTAGGGGTTTGATGAGGTCCTATTGTATGGGTTGCAGCCCTTGATACTTCAGCTCCTGGGGGTCTGTCAGCATCCTAAGAGGATCGCTGGGCTCCGTAAGGAAGACGTACTTACAAGGCAGAGTAATCGTCTAAGTCGACTTCCTTACCAGGTACCTATTTATTTTGGTTTTGTTATATTGATAACTGCCAAAATGAAATAAAAAACTCTTAGCTTATACGAAGTAAACATATTTAACTCTGGTCTCTACCCACCTCCTTGGGTGTGAATCAGCTATTATATATTCACCGGCTAAGTTAAATATTTAAAAATGATATTTTAATTATAAAATAAATTTTTGAATATACTTACCCGGTGAATATATAAATTAAACGACCCTCCCTTCCTCCCCAATAGAGACGCAGTGGGATGAGAAGAAATTGAGTCTTTGTTTATATCGAGAGTGGTATCTGGCCGACAGTTGGCGCTGGTGGGCACACCCGCAACCTGTATAGCGATCGCTGGCGAGTTTTTATTGTATGTGTCTGTCGAGCAACAGAGTTGCAGCTATTATATATTCACCGGGTAAGTATATTCAAAAATTTATTTTATAATTAAAATATCTTATTTTGTTTTAAAGTTTTATGTTATTTTTATATTTATAAAATAGATACTGTATGAAATATTTTATTGATAATCATCTTTATGAATTTTTTTTATTATTCATAAAGAAATTTTAGTCCTTAATACTGTATTGAAAACTTAAATGGACCACTTGGTTTATAGACTTGATATTGATAATAACTTGTGTGTTCCATAGGACATAACACGAGAGATGCAGAAACTCAGGAGGCGTTTAGAGCAGCAAGACGATTGTAGCATTGGTGGAAATGGCAGTAACAGCGGTGGAGTACTTAGTGGTCGATCGTCACAGTCAGCTACTCCCCACGATTCCTTATCTCAGGGCTCAAGAGCGTCATCTAACACATCTTTAAATACTTTAGAATACCAAAATACAAATGGAAGCAATGTACCGTCACAGGTAGTTCTATTTTCAGTGATGTTATTTTAATGTTTTATTGTTTATGGGCAACTTTGCTGTAAGGGTAATGAGACTGATTTTAGATTGTCTTTTTAAAGTTTTACGTTAATAATTAGTTAGATATATTTTACGTTAATAATTAGTTAGATATATGTGGTATAGAATTGAATTTAGTCAATGTACTGTTACTGAAGAGCACCGTAGTTTGTATTTTTGGCGAAAGCCGTCTTGTCTCATTTTGAAAAAGTTTTGTATTTGTAGTTGAACCTGACTTCCATGTGTATTGTTTCAATAATTGGTTTGATACTTGTGGTGTAGAATTGAATTTAGCCAAAGTACTGTTATTGAAGATCACCACATTTTGAATTTTTGGACAAAAGCCTTGCTGTCTCATTTTGACAGGTTTTGTATTTGTAGTTAAACCTAACTATCGTGTGCATTGTTTCAATAATCGGTTTTTGTGGTTAATAATTTAATTTAGTCTCTGTTTGAGGAGCATCACATTTTGCATTTTTTGACAAAAGCCTTGCTATTTCATTTTGACAAATTCTATTTTTAAATATTTAACTTAGCCGGTGAATATATAATAGCTGCAACTCTGTTGCTCGACAGACACATACAGTAAAAACTCGCCAGCGATCGCTATACAGGTTGCGGGTGTGCCCACCAGCGCCAACTGTCGGCCAGATACCACTCTCGATGTAAACAAAGACTCAATTTCTTCTCTGTCGACGTGTCGACAAGACGTACTTTACTCGCTGTTGAACCTGGAGTTTTTTCCCATCATATTTGGTGAAGTACTTTAATTTGGTTTGAGCTTTCGCAGTACAGGTGTTTTTCTTTAAACAAATCCTTGAACTCTTTTTTGGATCGGATTAATTGTTGATGACTTAGATCGTTTTTTGGAATTTTCCCTTGACTAATTCAAAATGGCTGACCCTTCACAAGTTCCCAAGTTCAGAAAATGTAATGCTAGGGATTGTCATAGGCGTCTTCTAAAGGCTTCTCTCGACCCTCACACTGTTTGTTCCAATTGTCGGGGTAAAACCTGTCAATTGGAAGATCGGTGTGAGGAATGCGTGGGCCTTTCGGAATTCGATTTTCTCGAATTTGAGAAATATACACGCAGACTAGAGAGAGATAGGGTAAGGAGAAGTTCTTCTAGGTCGGTAGATTTTTCCTCTCCACATGCCCCTGAACCTAATCCTTCCCCTGTAGTGGTTGTTCCTAACCCCCCTCCTAGCACTCAGAAACCGTCGATGGCAGACATGATGCGTGCTATTCATGCCTTGGGGGAGAGAGTTGAGTCTTTAGCAAGTGACCGAAATCAACTCATGGCGGACGTTAAGGAACTCAAGTGCCAAAGTGCCACGAAGGATAGTGTCAAAGTGCCTAGTGTTACGCAAAGTGTTGTGAACAGTGTTGCGCTCGAGGGTTCGTCTGTTCGTGCCTGTCGTCCTCCTAGTCCGGGACCTCTTGCAAGCTCCCAAGCCCAGGGGAGAAGCAATGTCGTACGACTCATGGGTTCGAGAGGCCTTGATCAGCGAACAGACATTCCCTCTATGGTATCAGGCGTATCTCTCCAAGATCGCCCCTACCAACGTAAGACGAGAGAGCCCATTTTTACCTCGTCGTCCGAAGGTGTTTCTCGTAAGAAACCTTGGACCAAGGTCTCCAGACCTTTAAAGCGTCAGTCGGTCCCTTCAGGACAAGTCCAACGTCCCGGATGTAGCCACTGGGACAGTTCGGACCCGTTGCCGTCATCTGATGACTGCTCTCCGCCTAAGAGAGGCAAAGTTGTGCCGTCTCAGTCACTCACCCCGTCTGTTACCGCACCTGCTTCCGTAGACCCTAAATGGGTGTTACTGCAAGACATGCAGTCCAAGCTTGCGTCCTTGATGGGGGACTACAATGCGGAGAAGGTTGCCGCTGTACCTACTGGCCACCAACCATCCAAGCGGTCTGTTGTGCGTCCTGTTGACGTTGAGGTAGCTTTCTCGCGTCAACCAGTTGGGGTTGTACCTCCACCGATGCGACCCAGTGTGGATTTCCAGCCGCACGTTGACGTTAGGCAACGCACGGAGGTGGTTGGTGACGTTCAGGACGTTCATCAACCATCAGAGGTGACTTGTTTTGACGCGGTGCGTCAACCTCCGCAACCCGGTATGGTGTTGACTGCACAACCCAGACGGTCTAAACAGTCTCGGGTGGACGCTGTGCGTCCTCGCGCACCTGTGGTTGTTGACAGTTTCCAGACTGTTCAACAGTTCCATGACGCTGCGTCCGGCTCCGTCACGTATGCACCAGTGCGACCGGACTTGGCGAGTCAAACGTTGCTCACACCTTTGCCGTTTTCTCATCAGTTATCGGATGAGGAACTGTCAGATGAGGACGTTGCTGAACCACATCCTGAGGATCAACCTTCAGAACTTGATGAGCCTAAAGCAGTTCTACCATCTTTGGACTTTAGAAAAGTCATGGCTGTGTTTAAGGAGTTGTTCCCTGACCACTTTGTTTCTGTGGCTCCTCGTTCGCCGCCGTCGGAGTTTGTTTTAGGCGTTCCTGCTTCCGTGCCTGCCTTTACTAAACTCGTTCTCTCTCGCTCATCCAAGAGAGCTTTGCGGCTGTTGGGCGATTGGTTAGAGACCAAGAAGAGTTTAGGGAAGACAGCATTTGCCTTCCCCCCATCTAAACTCTCGTCTAGATCGAGCGTCTGGTATGCCACGGGAGAAGTTCTCGGCTTGGGAGTTCCTGCCTCTGCCCAGGGCGACTTCTCAAGTCTTGTAGACTCTCCCCGCTGCCTTGCCATGAGACGCTCGAAGATTTGTTGGTCACCATCGGACCTGGACCACCTTCTTAAAGGTATATTTAGGGCGTTCGAAGTCTTTAACTTCCTAGACTGGTGTTTAGGAGCCCTGAGTAGGAAAATCTCTTCTGCTGATAAGGATGTTTCCTTACTCATTATGTCCTGCATGGACAAGGCCGTCCGTGATGGGTCCAACGAACTTGCCGCTTCATTCACGTCCAGAGTCCTGAAGAAACGAGAGTCTCTATGTTCTTTCCTGTCTGCTGGAGTGACGCCATGCCAAAGATCTGAGCTACTCTTTGCGCCCTTGTCCAAGTGCCTGTTTCCTGAAGTCTTGGTTAAGGAAATTGCCTTGTCTTTAGTGCAGAAGGACACCCACGATCTAGTTGCGTCCTCGGCTCGCAAAGCTCCCCCTTTGCCTACATTGTCTGCTAGACCTAGGATAGACACTCCAGCGTCTCGGTTTATCCCGCCCTTTCGTGGCAGAGCCTCCAGCAGGGGAGGTGCTCGTGCCGAAGGGAAGCGTGGGAAGAGGAAAGGATCCAAGTCCTCTAAGGGCAGAGTCTGACTGCCCGCAACTTCAGACAGCAGTAGGAGCCAGACTCAAGAACTTCTGGCAAGCCTGGGAGAAGAGAGGCGCAGATCAACAATCTGTGAGGTTGCTCAGAGAGGGGTACAAAATCCCTTTTGTACGCAAACCCCCTCTAGCGACGTCCCCCATCGATCTCTCTCCCAGGTACAGAGAGGAAGAAAAGAGACAAGCCCTGAAACTGGAAGTGTCTCTTTTGCTAGAGAAGGGAGCGGTTGTCAAAGTCTCGGACCTTCAATCACCGGGGTTTTACAACCGTCTCTTCCTAGTATCAAAGAAGACAGGAGGTTGGAGACCGGTGCTAGACGTCAGTGCTCTGAATGTCTTTGTCACAAAGACGAAGTTTACCATGGAGACCACAAAGTCAGTCTTAGCAGCGGTCAGAAAGGAAGACTGGATGGTCTCTCTAGACCTAAGGGACGCCTACTTCCACATCCCCATTCACTCAGACTCCCAACCCTTTCTGAGATTCGTCTTCGAAGATGTGGTGTACCAGTTTCGGGCCCTGTGCTTTGGCCTAAGCACAGCTCCTCTCGTGTTTACGAGGCTTATGAGGAATGTGGCGAAATTCCTCCACTTATCGGACATCCGAGCCTCCCTTTATTTGGACGACTGGCTTCTCAGAGCCTCTTCCAGTCGTCGCTGTCTGAAGGATCTCAATTGGACTCTAGATCTGACCAAGGAATTGGGACTCCTAGTCAATTTGGAAAAGTCGCAGCTGGTCCCATCCCAAACTATTCTGTATTTAGGGATGGAGATTCACAGTCAAGCTTTTCGGGCTTTTCCGTCGGCCCCCAGAATAGATCAAGCCCTGCTCTCCATCCAGAAGATGCTGAAGAAAGAACGCTGCTCAGTCAGGCTGTGGATGAGTCTGGTAGGGACGCTGTCATCCCTGGAGCAATTTGTCTCACTAGGAAGGCTACACCTCCGTCCTCTTCAATTCCATCTGGCTTTTCACTGGAAAAAGGACAAGACGCTAGAGGCGGTCTCGATCCCGATTTCCGAAAAGATAAAGTCTTGTCTGACTTGGTGGAAGGACAATATCAGCCTACGAGAGGGTCTTCCCCTGGCAGTTCAGATACCCAACCACGTTCTCTTCTCGGACGCATCGGACTTGGTCTGGGGCGCGACGCTGGACGGTCGGGAATGCTCAGGTCTGTGGAACCCGAGTCAGAGGAGCATGCATATCAACAGCAAGGAGCTTTTGGCGGTTCATCTGGCCTTGATAAGCTTCGAGTATCTCCTTCGAGGCAAAGTGGTGGAAGTAAACTCGGACAACACCACGGCCTTGGCGTACATTTCCAAACAGGGAGGTACCCACTCACTGACGTTGTACGAGATCGCAAGGGACCTGCTCATCTGGTCAAAAGATCGAGGCATCTCCCTAGTAACGAGGTTCATCCAGGGCGACTTGAACGTCCTAGCAGATTGTCTCAGTCGGAAAGGTCAAGTAATTCCAACCGAATGGACCCTCCACAAGGATGTGTGCAAGAGACTTTGAGCGACTTGGGGTCAACCCACCATAGATCTCTTTGCAACCTCGCTGACCAAGAGGCTTCCAATCTATTGCTCTCCAGTCCCGGACCCAGCAGCAATACATATAGATGCCTTCCTCCTAGATTGGTCACATCTGGATCTCTACGCATTCCCACCATTCAAGATTGTCAACAAGGTACTGCAGAAATTCGCCTCTCACGAAGGGACAAGGTTGACGTTAGTTGCTCCCCTCTGGCCCGCGAGAGAATGGTTCACCGAGGTACTTCGATGGTTAGTAGACGTTCCCAGAAGTCTTCCTCTAAGAGTAGACCTTCTACGTCAGCCACACGTAAAGAAGGTACACCAAAGCCTCCACGCTCTTCGTCTGACTGCCTTCAGACTATCGAAAGACACTCGAGAGCTAGAGGCTTTTCGAAGGAGGCAGCCAGTGCGATTGCTAGAGCAAGGAGAGCGTCTACCATTAGAGTCTACCAATCGAAGTGGGAAGTCTTCCGAGACTGGTGCAAGTCAGTTTCCGTATACTCGACCAGTACCTCTGTAGCCCAAATAGCTGATTTTCTCTTATACCTGAGAAAAGGACGATCCCTTTCAGCTCCCACTATCAAGGGCTACAGAAGCATGTTGGCTCGGTCTTCCGGCATAGAGGCTTAGATCTTTCCAACAATAAAGATCTACAAGACCTCCTTAAGTCTTTCGAGACCACTAAGGAGCGTCGTTTGGCTACTCCTGGGTGGAATTTAGACGTGGTCCTAAGATTCCTCATGTCAGACAGGTTTGAGCCTTTACAGTCAGCCTCCCTGAAAGATCTCACTCTTAAGACTCTTTTCCTGGTATGCTTGGCCTCGGCTAAAAGAGTCAGTGAGCTTCATGCCTTCAGCAAGAACATCGGATTTTCGTCAGAAAAAGCTACTTGTTCTCTGCAACTTGGTTTTCTAGCCAAAAATGAGCTACCTTCTCGTCCTTGGCCTAAATCTTTCGATATTCCCAGCTTATCGGAGATCGTAGGCAATGAACTAGAAAGAGTCTTATGCCCTGTTAGAGCTCTTAAGTTCTACTTAGCTCGTACTAAACCTTTACGAGGCCAATCTGAAGCTTTATGGTGTTCGGTTAAGAAACCATCCTTGCCCATGTCAAAGAATGCTTTGTCATACTTTATCAGATTGTTAATACGAGAAGCTCATTCACACTTAAGTGAGGAAGACCGATCTTTGCTTAAGGTTAAGACGCACGAGGTTAGAGCTGTAGCAACTTCCGTGGCCTTTAAGCAAAATAGATCTCTGCAAAGTATCATGGACGCAACCTATTGGAGAAGCAAGTCAGTGTTCGCGTCATTTTACTTGAAAGATGTCCAGTCTCTTTACGAGAACTGCTACACACTGGGACCATTCGTAGCAGCGAGTGCAGTAGTGGGTGAGGGCTCAACCACTACAATTCCCTAATTCCATATCCTTTTAATCTGTCTCTTGAAATGTTTTAATGTTGTTTTTATGGGTTGTCCGGAAGGCTAAGAAGCCTTTCGCATCCTGGTTGATTTGGCGGGTGGTCAAAGTCATTTCTTGAGAGCGCCCAGATTAGGGGTTTGATGAGGTCCTGTTGTATGGGTTGCAGCCCTTGATACTTCAGCTCCTGGGGGTCTGTCAGCATCCTAAGAGGATCGCTGGGCTCCGTAAGGAAGACGTACTTACAAGGCAGAGTAATCGTCTAAGTCGACTTCCTTACCAGGTACCTATTTATTTTGGTTTTGTTATATTGATAACTGTCAAAATGAAATAAAAACTCTTAGCTTATACGATGTAAACATATTTAACTGGTCTCTACCCACCTCCTTGGGTGTGAATCAGCTATTATATATTCACCGGCTAAGTTAAATATTTAGAAATGATATTTTAATTATAAAATAAATTTTTGAATATACTTACCCGGTGAATATATAAATTAAATGACCCTCCCTTCCTCCCCAATAGAGACGCAGTGGGATGAGAAGAAATTGAGTCTTTGTTTACATCGAGAGTGGTATCTGGCCGACAGTTGGCGCTGGTGGGCACACCCGCAACCTGTATAGCGATCGCTGGCGAGTTTTTACTGTATGTGTCTGTCGAGCAACAGAGTTGCAGCTATTATATATTCACCGGGTAAGTATATTCAAAAATTTATTTTATAATTAAAATATCATATTTGTAGTTAAACCTGACTATCACCTGTAAAATCTATTTGTTCCGTAACCGAAATACAAACCACGCTATTTACAAAGGGTTATTACTTTTAGCGTAGCTGAAATGGCGAGCCATTAGAATTTAACGAGGGTGTATTACCCCCGCGCTAGTTAGCGGGGGGGTAGGGGAGTGGTAGCTAGCTACCCCTCCTCCCCCTCACACACAGGTGAATACTCACTTTCACTTTTGGCTCGGACTGTGACAGACGTCTCTGTCTTGGTCCTCGCTTGGCAGCCATTGTCTGTTTTGTCTTTACTTAATCGCTTACTTTTCTTTTACTCAATATATATGTAAACATGTTTTCATGTTTGTATATATATTTGAGTATAGAAATAAGTAAGTTTTCTTTTCAGATGTGTGTGTGTAGTGTACGATATCTACGTGGAGGCCTCGGCAGTTAGGCCACCACGGCCTAATTTTATGGGTTGCGATCGAGTTTGACTTCGGTCTTTCTCTCTCTCTCTCTTGAGGTCGTTCACCCTTTTACTATGTTTTACTACGCCCTTGTAGCTTCCTTCCCGTGTGGGTGGGGTTGCTACGCCGTACATTTTGTCTCAATTAGTTTATGAATCTAATTGTAGTTGTTAATTTTTCAGCTTGTAGAACGATTCCTTTCGGGGTTTTCGTTTTTTTCTTTAGTGTTCATTCATTTTTAAATTACATAATTACATAGTTACATAATTATAATTGTTATAATTCTGTTTTGGTTACAGCTCTCCTTCCGCGAGTGTAAGTGGTTGTGAGGGCACGTGCCTGTTGTGTAATTCTTGTTCCTTTTCCTCGGGATTCCTCTTCGGAGCCTTCCCGGGGGAATGAATGTGTACTAATATTATTTGTTTTATTTTTTTACAGTTACCGATCTAGTTCGTTTCTGTAATATAGCAACGGTGTGAGCTGTCTGGTTGAGTCCTGGGGATTCGGCTGTTGCTGCCTCCCCCCTTGTATTGTCGTCAGGGGCGTGTCTCCTTCTACTGGTTGTACTCCCGTGTCGACGGACAGCTCTCCAGTTCATTTTAGAACAGTCAGGAGGCTTGCCTCCTTGGGCGGATAACTTTCCTTCCGAGGGAAGTTTTTTCCTGTCCAGGCTTGAGCTTTTCCTCTTTTGGGGGGTTCTTCTCTTGCCTTTTTTTCGTGCGACTATGCTCTTGGTGCTGAGCGGTCGCACCTGCAGTTTCGCTCAAGGGGCTGGGCAACTGCAGGAGCTCCTCTTCGGAGGATTGCCCCTTTTAGGTCACTGGCTGACCAGTCTCTTCCACGAAGTGTTTCTCTTTCGTTCGCGAGAGAGTACACTCATAGAGACTCCTCTTCGGAGGTTTCTTCTGTTGCTGTTGCTGTTGGCCTCCCTCGCCGTAAGGCCCTCCGTCCGCCTCGTCGTAAGGGCCTCTCATCTCCCTATAAGGGTGCTTGAGGCGCCTTTTTGAATCTCCGTTTGCAGCCTACAACTTCTTTTTCTCGATCTTCCGTCTTGGTGCAGATGGACAGCAGTCTAATCTCGTCTTCCGACGGGCAACGGTCTTCCCGACGGACAACGGTCTTCCCGACGGACAGCGGTCTTCCGACGGACATCAGTCTCCCGGCGGACAACGATCCCTTCGGGGCAAAGGGTTGCCCCCACGGGGGTTCTTCCCTTGCGTGTCAGGGTTTCCCTGCGCGCCCTTCTGTTCGTCAGCGCTTTCAAGATGATCTTCCCTGCGGTTCCTGTTACGTGCCCTGTGCGCCCACGTTCGCCCTCGCGATCTAGAACTTCGGTTCAGGTCTAGGTCAAGGACTCTTCTTCTTTGCGCAGGCTTCCACGCGTAGCCTTCTGCTCGTCAGCGATCATCAGCTCGTCAGCGATCATCAGCTCGCCAGCGATCGTCAGCTCGTCAGCGATCATCAGCTCGCCAGCGATCTCCGGATCGCCCACGTGTGTTACAGCTGGCACGCCAACGTTCTCCAACACTTCTGAAGGAACATGGTTCGCCAGCTACTAGCTCAACTGCGGATGCTGATCGCCATCGCGCGACCCTCAACTGCGGATGCTGATCGCCATCGCGCGACCCTCAACTGCGGATGCTGATCGCCATCGCGCGACCCTCAACTGCGGATGCTGATCGCCATCGCGCGACCCTCAACTGCGGATGCTGATCGCCATCGCGCGACCCTCAACTGCGGATGCTGATCGCCATCGCGCGACCCTCAACTGCGGATGCTGATCGCCATCGCGCGACCCTCAACTGCGGATGCTGATCGCCATCGCGCGACCCTCAACTGCGGATGCTGATCGCCATCGCGCGACCCTCAACTGCGGATGCTGATCGCCATCGCGCGACCCTCAACTGCGGATGCTGATCGCCATCGCGCGACCCTCAACTGCGGATGCTGATCGCCATCGCGCGACCCTCAACTGCGGATGCTGATCGCCATCGCGCGACCCTCAACTGCGGATGCTGATCGCCATCGCGCGACCCTCATTTACCTGCGCATGCTGCTCGCCATCGCACAACCCTGAACGATTGCCCGCTTACGCATGCTGCTCCTCATCGCACCACCCTGAACGATCGCCCTCCTGCAGATGCTGATCACCATCGCACCCTTTCACGCGATCATTCACCTGCGCATGCTGCTCGCCATCGCACAACCCTGAACGATTGCCCGCTTACGCATGCTGCTCCTCATCGCACAACCCTGAACGATCGCCCTCTTGCGGATGCTGATCACCATCGCACCCTTTCACGCGATCATTCACCTGCGCATGCTGCTCGCCATCGCACAACCCTGAACGATTGCCCGCTTACGCATGCTGCTCCTCATCGCACCACCCTGAACGATCGCCCTCCTGCAGATGCTGATCACCATCGCACCCTTTCACGCGATCATTCACCTGCGCATGCTGCTCGCCATCGCACAACCCTGCACGATTGCCCGCTTACGCATGCTGCTCCTCATCGCACAACCCTGAACGCTCGCCCTCTTGCGGACGCTGATCACCATCGCACCCTATCACGCGATCATTCACCTACACATGCTGCTCGCCATCGCTTACCGCCAGCGATCTTCTTCACCTACGCGGCAGCACGATCCCTCGCCGTCACGCCCATTCGCCTGCGCGCCCGCGCGATCGCTCGCCTGCGCGCCCGCGCGATCGCTCGCTTGCGCGCCCCGCGCGATCGCTCGCTTGCGCGCCCGCGCGATCGCTCGCCTGCGCGCCCGCGCGACCACTCGCCTGTGCGCCCGCGCGACCATTCGCCTGTGCGCCCGCGCGACCATTCGCCTTTGCGCGACCGTTCGCCCTCGCGCGACCATAGTTCGTGGCGAATTCCACAGCCGGTGGTAGCAGCAGGGACGCGTGCTCCTAGGCGGCACTCGGGATCACCTCCATCCAAGCACAGGTTGGTAGTGCAGGACGAAGACAGGTCAGTACAGCATTCTTCCCACCTTCTTTTCAGGCAGGAACCGTCGTGTCCTCTCCAAAGGATCGCCCGATCCCTTTCACCTTAGCGAGGATTTCGGACTCTGTGTCCTTGGAGCAGCAGACATGGTTTGATCCGCTGGCACGGGCGTTAATGAGGGTTATGAAACCAGCACTCACCGGCCAGGGTAACAAACCAGCGGCTGTCTCTCCTACGCTGAAGAGAAAGAGAGGAGTGGACTTCGTGGTGACTTCCCCCAGGGCGAAGTTGGTTCCCAAGAGGTCGGTCTCGAGGGTCCCCTCTCCTGCACGAGTACTCTCTCCTTCTCCCGCCCTGGAAGGATTTTTGGCGGGGGGGCTTTCCGTTGAAGATTTCTCCATCGGACAAGGGGTGACTGCTTACCTCTTCCTCTGGGAGCTTACCAGGTTCTTTCCCTCCTCGGTTACGGCCCGAGGTTTGGTTCAAGGAAGCTACAGGAAGATCAAGGGTACTTTCCTCCTCTCGAGCTCAGGCACCTTGGCCTTTCGTCGTTAAGTATCTACTTGCGGACAAGCTCGATGTTGTACCATCTGGACGCACTGACTGAAGGCTTCCTTCGGGTGTCTCATCTGTGGAGGTCAACGACCTCAGACACCCTTCCATCCTTGAGAAGAGTTTTGTCTTTGCCCAAGGACAGAGACTTAAACATCTGCTGTGCGGAGTAAATCGACTTCCGGTTTCACTCCTCCAAGGCGCTTTCTTCCAGACTCTGCAGGGCTCCAGCTCCCTTTTCTTTCAACCACGTCGGCCTAAGTTATCGGCTACGACAACTGGGACAAGGTGTCCAATTGCAGTTTCCTCCTGTCAGGAACAGATGGCACGGGAGACTCCCCCGGGGGGGCATAGTCCTAAAAAGAGTTCACGAACTCTAGGATTGCAGGTTTTTTCGCTGGGAGGATGCTTAAGGTTACTCATCCGAATGACAGCTTCCCGATGCCCATTCCCGCACAATCTCTGTGAGTAGCCAAGGATATCGCGCCTGCCGTCTCTGTCAGCGAATTCAGTGTCTCTGAACCTCTATGCCATAGCATCAGCAGAGTTGCCCGGTTGGGCAGAATGATCCATACCTTAGGCGAAGGTCTTCCTTAGGATCATCGACGGCTTCACCCCCGGCCCCCTCAGTCGATCCTTTCTTGTAAGGAAGGATCTGAGAGGGGATGTCCATAGTCGACCTCTCAGCCCTGATCAAGTTTGTCGAACAAACTTCGGCCAGCGTAGACCAGCAGAATCGATCAGACTGGTAACGAGGCGACAGGACTCCTTTAACCCTGGATCGGAAGGACGGGTACTTTCAGTTTCCATTCCATCCATCTTCCAGGGTGCTCGTCGAATTCAGCCTAAACTGCAAGTATTCCTGCTTATGATGCAGTGTGGCTATCCCGCCGTGGCATAGCAGGTTTGTTTCCCCAGAGAACTCTCCCTGCCTTCCTCTTGGCCGCTCAGGTGCAGACTTCCGCCTCCTCTGCTGTTTGGAGGGCTGGTCAACTCCGGTAGGCTCGGGTTTCGACCTTCTTCAGCGCCGGGAAAAGCTTCCGAATGCTGACCATGAGTGTGGGCTCATGGTATTTTGCTTGGAGCCTTCTCTTCCTCTGCCTCAACATCTGGAGTATCTGGCCATGATATTGAGTCAACCGCCTTACCATGTTGGAAACCCCGCTTCTCGTCCGTCCAGCGAGGTTAAGCAACGTCGGTACTTGGATGGGTGACCACCTGGGGACGCCAGATTCTGTTACCACATCCTCCGAGCCTTCCTTTCGGTTGACTGTGGCAAGACTGAGGAGAGTCGCAGTACCTGTTCTCAGTCAAGCAGAGTTTTCAGCCCTACCTTGGAACGTTTCCTAGTTCTTCTTTCCTCATTGACCCGTTTATAGTCCGAACGGTCGCCTCAGGATAAGTTCCATGTGGGGCGATCCAAGTTCCGGTGGCTTCAGGCAATGTTTAACCGGACTCCCTGGCCCTATGGGACCAGCGGAACTATTAAACCTGCAATGGGTGTTGACCTATGGAGCCTCTTGATGGTAGTGGATATTCTCGTCCTTTCCCCACATTCTTGATGCGGTTCTCGGACTCGTCAAAGGAAAGGGGGGGGGGCATGTTCCGGTCCAGGCCTATGGTCAAGACCTGAAGGATACCTCTCCATCATTCAGGCAGGCTTAAGGGCCTTAGTCTGGCCCCTCTTCAGATCCTACCGCTCCTGCCAAGTCGCCCCGTTGCGTGTCGACTTCATGCTAACCAGCAGGGGACGCATTTTCACACCTTCACATCTTGCAGTAGAGATACCGGGATGATTGAGATTCTCTCAATTCCACCATCGGCTCTCTCATTCCAGGCAGGGGAATGTTTCTCTCAGACTATCCGAGCAGAGCCTCATAGAGAGAGTGTACCTAGGGGTCTTTGACCTTGGGTAACCAGCAAGTGCTGGTCTGGGGGACCTGATCGCGACAGCTTGGAACCTCAAGCTTCCGCTAGTTTTCCCCCCAGTCTCAGACCCCGAGACTCTGGCAAGATGCATTCCGGTGATGGTGGGACAACTTCGACGCCTGCGTCTTCCCTCCTTTTTGTCTGCGGACAATGGGTCTCAACAAAACCAGGTTGTCTGTCAACCTTTCAATGGGAGAGCTCCACTGGGACTATGCGCAGAACGGTTTCTGGACCCTCTGCTTCCCCTGACGGAACTCCCGGGAGAGCTTCTCCCACGGCGCAGACTACTCAAGCAACCACACTGCGACATCTCTCCCGAACCGGGGCGTCGCTTCGGCTTCATGCCTGGAGACACTACGCTTCCTCCTCTAGAAGAGACAACCCGCTACAGTCGCGGTACGGAGGTAGCGTCATCTGCGATAGTCATCCACAGGGGTCTCCCAGGCAAAGTGAAGAGTCTAAGGTGGTTGGTGCCGTGGGAGATATACCTCTTCCCGTGAGGCCTCTTCTCCAGCAATAACGGTCTTATTGCCTTTCGGCGGGAGGAAACTCCTTTCCGCTCTTGGCAATGAAGCCTGTCGCTCAGCCTTTCCCTGACCTTCAGGCTTAAAGGAATAACTTTTTCCTGCCCGCTGGATCTATCCTCGCTCATGCGAAGCTACGATCGTCCCTGCCCTAGTCGGAGGAAGACCTCCAACTTGGAGCATGGCTCGGACTTTTAGTCCTTTAAGAGATCTTCTCAAGACCCTTTTACGACAGGCCTCGGATTGTATTCCGCCTTGGGTCTTCTGCTCACTCTGGCCACGGCCAGTGTGTAAGCAATCTTCTTGGTCTCTTACTACTCCCCCCCTTTCTAAGGAAGAGGGGAAGGCAACATTCAGGCTCGCTCCTGAGTTGTTGGCTAGACTCAGAATCTGAGGGTCCCGACCCTTCGGTCCGATTCATTCAAGATTTTGAGTCTCCATTCTGTGTCTGATGTCCCAAGACCTTCTCTTTCTTGCCAGTACAGGAATCGAGAGGTTAGCGCTGGGAACAGCTGCAGTTTGGCCTCAGTTGCAGCCGATTTGGGAACACAAGGAGGACATGGGGGGAGAGTCACCAGTATACCTCTTCAGCCCGGACTCAAGGACATTCATCTCGACCTGTCTTCAGACCCTCCCCCGTCACGTCGCCCTACAGCACGATGTTGGATACATCGCAACGTCCCTCGCCTTCGAGTAATACTACTCTGTGACGCAGGTGCTACAAGCTGGAGTCTGGAAGCGTCTGATGACCTTCGCAGCCCGCTTCCTGCAGGGCGTGACCCACAGGAGTCTCGATACGTTTTCTATCGCTCTGTGGTGGCTACACAACAGCTGGTCTAACCTCAGGCTCCTTTTTGGACAGGTAGCAGAAGGTTGAGGGCATTGTTATCAGGTTTTAGTCTGCATGAACGAAAGAAGTATGTCTGGCCCTTACTTCTTTCTTCATCATCCCCTCTACGGGGAAGCAGCATCCTGGTCTCTGCATAGCTGACCTCGAACCTCTGCAGGTAAACCATGCTTCCTTGTGTTCCGAGTATTGAGTCAATACTGTCGCGTCCCCCATACCCTGACGAGGTGGTATTGGGAACGTCCTAACCCAGAGTTCCTTCTGGAACTCCAGGTCAACTGCCTAAGACGGGTCACACTTCTTCCTTCACACACAAGCTTACGTAGGCCACATGGTTCCTTGCGGTGCAAGGAACTTGTGAGGTGCAGGGACTCCTTTTCTCGAGTGCGACTCACTCGGATTCTGAGTCCCCGGGTAAAGCCAAAGCCAGTATGGCTGGGGACTTTCCACCCTTCCTAAGGGATAAGTCACCCTTTGTAAATAGCGTGGTTTGTATTTCGGTTACGGAACAAATGACAAATTCGAAGATAATTTGTATTTTTCCTAACCATACAAACCTTAGCTATTTACACATATTTGCCCGCCAGCCCTGTCCCCCAAGACAAGTCCTACCTCTAAGTGAAAGTGAGTATTCACCTGTGTGTGAGGGGGAGGAGGGGTAGCTAGCTACCACTCCCCTACCCCCCCGCTAACTAGCGCGGGGGTAATACACCCTCGTTAAATTCTAATGGCTCGCCATTTCAGCTACGCTAAAAGTAATAACCCTTTGTAAATAGCTAAGGTTTGTATGGTTAGGAAAAATACAAATTATCTTCGAATTTGTCATTTCAGGAAACTCTTCCACCACTGAATGACCCCTTGATAACACAGCAGGTCTTGGTAGAAAGAATAATAAAGCTTCAGAAAAATGCTGCCAAAAAAGCAGAGAAAATTGAGTTCCTAGAAGAACATGTAACTCAGTTGATAGCGGAGTTGAAAAAGAAATCGAGAATTATCCACCATTATATCATGAAGGAGGAAGCTGGTGCCTTATCCAACTCGGCATCAGATTCATCAAAAGTAAGATGTTCTTTTACTGATTAGTATGAAAGTTCTATAGAAGTTCATGGCCTTTGAACTTGTATGCAAATTATGAATAACAATGTAAAAAACTGTATGCCATCCAGTAAGTGATAAACCTTTGAATTATAGATGCAAATGGATTACCTAATAAAAATAGTTTTTAAATATTAAACTTAGCCGGTGAATATATAATAGCTGACGTCTCCGACAGCTTGACAGATTCCAAAAACTCGCGAGCGATCGCCACGAAGGTTGCGGGTGTGCCTACCAGCGCCGACTATCGGCCAGATACCGCATATACTTGTAAACAGCTCCAGTTCTTCTCTGTCGGTCTTGTCGACAAGTTGGTTCCACTCGCTTTATGACCTCGAGTTTTCTACCGAATTGGTGAAGTACTTGGTTTTGGTTTTATTGCTTTCGACATGTTGGATTATTCAATACTATCTTCAAAAGAAATGCCTTTGAAAGGAGAGGAAAAGTGTTTTGCCCTTGCTCTTTTTTTTTTTTTTTTTTGTCTCTGGTTTTTCCATTGAGTAAAGATGGCCGACCCTTCCCTCAGTGTACGGAAGTGTGTTTAAGGCTTTTAGTAATTATTTTATCACGTTATAAATTATTGTTGATATTTATAGATTTTCCTCTATATATTTTATATCTCACCCGCCTTTATTAGGCCTCTTCGATTAGCTTTCCATTTATACTAAACATCAAGATAAATTTTATGTTTTTGTTTATATGCGGCCGTTACCTATTCCTTGTAGGCGGTCCTAACTTGGAAAACGAAGTTAAACAACGTTGAGCCCATTCAACTTTTATTTTTGTTAAGTTTAAATCGATTGCTCTGTAAGAGTTATGAAATGAATATTTTTTAGAAAATATTTTAAGAAATATATTCTTTGAATAGTCTTCGTGCTGTTTTTTTCAAAGATGAACTAACGTTTGGTTTATTTATGCTACGCAGTTTGCGCTCTATCGTTACGATAGAGAAAGAGAGAATCACGGTTTCACTTTGCAGAAAGAGTAAATCGATTTTGACGTTTTGTTCATTCTTCTTTCAAACTGAAGTGTTTTAGATACTAATTTAAAGGAACTTGTTAATTTTCAATTTCTTAGTCCTTTCAGTTTTTTCCTTTGGTCAAATAACCTGTTTATTGACGAAGGGTGAGTGGGCAATTCTCTTGTGTGTGACAAGAGAGAGAGAGAGAGAGAAAGAGAGAACGATCCGATCTTTATTCTCGTCCCAAGTCTCTGTACAAGGAGTTTGGGGGCGAGTAACGTTCTCGATTCAGTTTTTTACTCGCGTCCCAAGTCTCTGTACGGGGAAAGAGGATAAAACGTTTTTAGTTTTTATTCTCGTCCCAAGGCACTGTACGGTGAGAGATTGAAAACGTAGTCTTTAGTGAACTAGTGTTTAGTCTCCTCCCCAGTCACTGATCCTTTTTAATTTTATTCGATATATATGTTTACTGATTTTTGCATGTGTGTTTCTTTTTGTACTAATGTGCTTACATTATACGACTCATTTCGCAATTATAACCTTTTGATGTAAGGGAGAATTGCGTTCTTCAGGTAGAAATCAGTTTTATTCATGCCTGATGTGAAATTATTGAAAAATACGATATCAGTGAAGTAAGTGCAAAAAACATGTTCTGTGTTGCGGAGGGTTTGTTTGTTCGTGCTTGTCGCTCCCCTAGTCCGAGACCTCTTTCAGGCTCCCCTGCACCAGGGAGAAGTAATGTCGTAGGACTTAAGGGGACGAGAGGCTTTAACCAACGTACAGACGTTCCCTCTTTGGTATCGGACGTTTCTCGTCAAGATCGCCCTTACCATAAGACGGGTGAGACTGTGTTCTCCTCGTCATCCGAAGACTTTTCGCAAAAGAAACCTTGGCGCAAGGTTTCTAGACCCTTGAAGCGAAAGTCAGTCCCTTCAGGACAGGTCCAGCGTCCTGGCTGTAGCCATTGGGACAGCTCTGACCCTTTGCAGTCGTCGGAAGACTGTTCGCCTATTAAACGCAAGCGTAACAAGGGGTCCGAGGGTTGCGGTAAAGGCAATGTTTTGCCAACACAGACGTTACCGTCGTCTCGGCCCGTTCCGACTCCCGTTGATCCTATGGGTTGTCCAGCAGGGCATGCAGACTAAGCTTGCCTCCCTTATGGAGAAGTATGACGTTGAGCAGGTTCACGATGAACCTTCGCTTTCGAGTCGCCGTTACGCTAAACGAGACTCTGGCCGTCAGCTGCCCAAACGAGCATTTACTCGTCCGTTTGACGTTAGTGCTGACGTTTCTTGTACTTTGAAACGTAATGTCAGTAGTTTTTCACGTCGGTCACGTGACATGGATCCTCCCTCGCTGCAGTCTCGTGTTGACTTTCAGCCGCTGCCGCAGTCTCGTGTTGACGTTCAGCCGCTGCCGCAGTCTCGTGTTGACGTTCAGCCGCTGCCGCCGCAGCCCCGACCGGACGTTCGCCAAACGGCTCAGTTGCCTCGACTTGACGTTGAGCGTCAATCACCGCAGTCGAAGGTTGTTTTGCCTGCTCAGTCTATGCAGTCAAGGCAGTTCCAACGTGACGTCGAGCGTCAATCAACTTCAGTTGTTGTTGTTGGTCAGTCACAAGGATTTCAGTCCTTTCAGCAGCGGCGTGACGTCGCTTCCTCTACTGCTACTGCTGCTCCTTTGCTTGTTGACATTGCCTGTCAAGCGTTGCCGCCGCGGCAGGTCTCTCCTTTTCATGAGACTCGGCAATTGTCGGACGAGGTTCCTTCAGATGAGGAAGTTGCTGATCCTCCTCCTACTGATATTCCTTTGGGGACTTTGTCAGACGGAGAGGAGCCTAAAGCTGCTCAGCCCTCTATGGACTTTAAAAAAATCATGCTGATTTTTAAGGATCTTTGTCCGGACCATTTTGTAACTGCTGCTCCTCGTTCGCTTTCGTCAGAGTTTACGCTAGGCCTAGCTACTTCGAAGCCGTTGTTTTCTAAGCTAGTGCTCTCTCGCTCTTCTAAGAGAGCTTTACGTTTGCTAGGCGACTGGTTGATCACCAGGAGGAGTTTGGGGGAGACAGCCTTTGCTTTCCCTCCTTTTAAACTGGCTTATAGAGCGAGCGTCTGGTATGACATGGGAGAAGTTCTCGGCTTGGGAGTTCCTGCCTCTGCCCAGGGAGACTTCTCAAGCCTCATAGACTCTCCCCGTCGCCTGGCCATGAGACGCTCCAAGATTTTATGGTCGGCTTCAGAGCTAGACCATCTCCTGTTAGGAGTTTTTTCGAGCGTTTGAAGTTTTTATTTGTTGGATTGGTCCCTGGGAGCCTTAAGTAAGAAGGTCTCTCCAGCTGTCAATGTATTGCTGTACAATTATGTCATGCATGAACAAGGCTATCAGGGATGGCTCCAATGATCTGACAGCCACGTTCTCTGCAGGAACAAGGCTATCAGGGATGGCTCCAATGGTCTGGCAGCCACATTCACTGCTGGAGTACTTAAGATGTAAGTGCGCTCAATGTGTT
Source organism: Palaemon carinicauda (assembly GCF_036898095.1). Lineage (NCBI taxonomy): Eukaryota > Metazoa > Arthropoda > Malacostraca > Decapoda > Palaemonidae > Palaemon > Palaemon carinicauda. Next base: position 58,884,505 of record NC_090750.1, on the reverse strand, counting down.
CATTGTCAAGACAAACTTCACGATGAAGACTACCAAATCTGTCTTGGCAGCAGTAAGGGAAGGCGACTGGATGGTCTCTCTCGATCTTCAGGAGGCATACTTCCACATCCCGATTCATCCAAACTTTCAACAACATCTGAGGTTTGTGGACGGGAAAGTAATGTACCAATGTCGAGCACTGTACTTCGGCCTCATTCCTGCTCCTCTTGTTTTTACAAGGCCCTTGCAAAATGTAGCAAGCTTTCTACATTTTTTGAGGATTCAGAGCCTCCCTTTATTTTGACGACTGGCTAATCAGGGCGTCGTCATTATATCGCTGTCTGGAGAGCCTCTAATGGACATTAGACCTAACCAAGGAGCTAGGTCTCATAGTGAACGTAGAGAAGTCGTAACTTCCAGTACCCCATCCCAGACTATTCTTTATTTGGGAATGGAGATACAGTGTCTGATTTTTCGGGCCTTTTTGTCTCCCACAAGAATGGAACAAGCTCTGTTAAAAGTCCTTCACCTGCAAGAGAAAAACAGTTGCTCTGTAAGAGTTTGAACTAGCCTCGTGGGAACTCTTTCATCGCTGGAGTAGTTTATCTCTCTGGGGAGACTCAACCTATGCCCTCTCCAATTTCACCTAAACCATTGGAACAAGGAGAAGGGCTTAGAGAGTATCTCTTTCCCAATCTCCAACTCAGTCTAGACATGTCTGACTTGGTGGGACAGCAACATCAGACTTCGAGAAGGTCTTTCTCTTGCGATCAAGAACCCAAACCATGTGTTGTATTCAGATGCATCGGATTTGGGTTAGGGAGCTCCACTGGACAGTCTGGAATGCTCGGGTCTTTGATCCACGGATCAGAAGGAACTCCATTTAAGGCAGGTAACATCTCTCCTTTGGCGAGATTTGTGCAAGGAAAAATTAATGTCTTGGCGGACGGCCTCAGCAGAAGAGGACAAGTCATCTCCATGGAGTGGACGTTGCATAAGACTGTGTGCGAGAAGCTATGGATGACATGGGGTCAACCCACCATAGATCTTTTTGCGACTTCTCTGACAAAGAGGCTCTCGACTTACTGCTTTCCAGTTCCAGATCCAGAGGCAGCCCACATAGATGCTTTCCTGCTGGACTGGTCTCACCTGGACGTTTATGCCTTTCCACCTTTCAAGATCCTAAACAAGGTGCTGCAGAAGTTCACCTCTCACGAAGGGACCAGGTTGACATTGGTTGCTCCACTCTGGCCCGCGAGAGAGTGGTTCACAGAGGTACTTCAATGACTGGTAGACGTTCCAAGGAGTCTGCCTTTAAGGATGGATCTCTTACGGCAGCCCCTCGTAAGGAGTCTTCATCAAAGCCTCCCTGCGCTTCGTCTGACTGCCTTCAGACTATCGAAAGACTCGCAAGAGCTCGAGGATTTTCGAAGGAGGCAGCCAGAGCGATTGCGAGGGCTAGGAGAGCATCTACCATCAAGGTCTACCAGTCGAAGTGGGAGGTCTCTAGAGACTGGTGCAAGTCATCATCCATTTCCTCTTCCAGTACCTCTGTAGCCCAAATTGCAGACTTTCTCCTGCATCTGAGAAATGTTCGCTCCCTCTCTGCTCCCACTATTAAGGGCTACAGGAGCATGTTGGCTTCTGTGTTCAGACATAGAGGCTTAGATCTGTCCATAATAAAGATCTCCAAGATCTCCTTAAGTCCTTCGAGACCTCTAAGGAGCGTCGTATGGCAACTCCTGGGTGGAACTTAGACGTGGTCCTAAGGTTCCTAATGTCCGACAGGTTTGAGCCATTACATTCAGCCTCCCTGAAGGATCTCACCCTCAAGACGCTTTTCTTAGTGTGCTTGGCTTCGGCTAAAAGGGTCAGTAAGATCCATGCCTTTAGTAAAAACATCGGCTTTTCTACAGATAAAGCCACATGTTCGCTTCAGCTTGTTTTCTTGGCCAAAAATGAACTGCCTTCTTGTCCTTGGCCTAAATCTTTTGATATACCTTGCCTATCAGAGATCGTAGGCAACGAGCTTGAAAGAGTACTGTGCCCAGTTAGAGCTCTTAAGTTTTATTTAGCTCGTACCAGATCTTTACGAGGTGGATCTGAGGCCTTATGGTGCTCAGTTAAGAAGCCCTCATTGCCTATGTCTAAAAATGCTTTATCGTATTTTATTAGATTTTTAATCCGAGAGGCTCATTCTCACTTAAGTGAAAAAGATCGTTGTTTACTTAAAGTCAAGACGCACGAAGTAAGAGCGATAGCAACTTCCGTGGCCTTTAAGCAAAACAGATCTTTGCGAAGTATTATGGACGCGACCTTTTGGAGGAGCAAGTCGGTGTTCGCTTCATTTTACTTAAAAGACGTCCAGACTCTTTATGAGGACTGCTACACACTGGGTCCATTCGTTGCAGCGAGTGCAGTAGTGGGTGAGGGTTCTACCACTACATTCCCTTAATCCCAATATCCTTTTAATCTTCTCTTGAAATGTTTTTAATCTTGTTTTGGGTTGTAAGGAAGGCTGAGAAGCCTTTCGCATCCTTTTTGATTTGGCGGGTGGTCAAATGTCGTTTCTTGAGAGCGCCCAGATTAAGGGTTTTGATGAGGTCCTGTTGTATGGGTGGTCGCCCTGGATATAACAGCTCCTGGGAGTCTTTCAGCATCCTGAGAGGATGGCTGGGCTTCGTGAGGAAAGCGGACTAATAAGGCAGAGTAATCGTCAGAGTCAGCTTCCTTACCAGGTACCTATTTTTATTTGGGTTTTGTAATGATATAACTGTCAAAAACTCTAAGCATATACGCCTTTATTGTATTAATACTGGTCTCTACCCACCACCATGGGTGTGAATCAGCTATTATATATTCACCGGCTAAGTTTAATATTTAAAAATGATATTTTGATTATAAAATAAATTTTTGAATATACTTACCCGGTGAATATATAAATTAAAGGCCCTCCCTTCCTCCCCGATAGAAACCTAGGGGACTGAGAAGAACTGAAGCTGTTTACAAGTATATGCGGTATCTGGCCGATAGTCGGCGCTGGTGGGCACACCCGCAACCTTCGTGGCGATCGCTCGCGAGTTTTTGGAATCTGTCGAGCCGTCGGAGACGTCAGCTATTATATATTCACCGGGTAAGTATATTCAAAAATTTATTTTATAATCAAAATATCATGTTTGTTTACTAATGATAATTCTGTATCAGCATGCAAACATTAACATTGGGAAGACAAGAAGAAAGAGCCAGGTAAATATGTTATTGATGAACACATGGTGTCAAATATTTTCTTATTCTTGTTGAATATTTTATAACTGGTATTATCTATGGTAATTTTAAACGTTCTCATTTTCAAAACACAATTTTCATTTTAGCTTTTGGTTCATTATTTTTAAGACTACAGTATTACACAGGTGGAAATACTTTATTCCTTTGACTCTATTTCTTCAAGGAAAGTAATTGATTTTGTATGGGAAAAAATTAGTTATACATGAATTATTATGCAGGCTGAATTGATTAAACACGGAGGAATCATGGCATCAGTGTACGGTTCTGCGCCACGCGATGGCAATATGACCCTAGAGCTCTCCTTGGAAATCAACAAAAAACTCCAGGCAGTATTAGAGGATACTCTTCTGAAAAATATCACATTAAAGGTAAGATAAAGCTCTGGTTTTATTGTCAATGTTTTTATGTCTTACAGGAGTATATAGTACAGGAGAGGGGGTTCCAAACTCCCCTCGTCCTGTCCCTTTCAGTCGCCTCTTACGACACACAGGGATACTTTGGCGCTATTTTAATTGTTTTTATGCCCCCGCGGCCACAGGGGCTTGAAGGTCCCACCGAGAATGTAGAGAGGAAAGGTCCCCTTTTTGTCATTTGTTTGATGTTGGGTACCCCTCAAAATTGGGGGAAGTGCCTTGGTATGTGTATGATGGTGTATTTTTATGTAATTATTGAAACATTTAGTTACTTTACTCTAATATCTGCAATACTTTATTTGATGGCATAAAAGCCCCAGGACCATATAAAGCTCTTCACCCATTTCCCCATTGTGGGAATATTAAAGTAAAAAAATAATAATTTTAGCGTTATCAGATTTGCGAAGATAGACAAAAATGTGTAAGGAATATGCCTGACTATTTGGTTTATGTGTAGTAGGCAGTCTCTCTCTCTCTCTCTCTCTCTCTCTCTCTCTCTCTCTCTCTCTCTCTCTCTCTCTCTCTCTCTCTCTCTCTCTCTCTCATTTTATTTTTTTTTCTTTCTATTTATGCCTATGTCTCCTCTTTATTTTTACATTTCTTAAGTTTGTGCTCAGCATTGAAGAATTGGATGTTGAACAAAGGATTTGTATGATGATATTCAAAATTAATTTTTACAATAACTCCCTTTTTAAGTAACGTACAAATACAGGAATTGTAATAACAGTAATACTAATGATATTGTCAGTGATAGTTAATAGCAATTATAATAATGTTATAGTAAAGGAAATTTAAAGTGATATAGAATTGGCTTTCCGTATAAGACCGAAGTTTTTGTTTTAAGCATATTTTGGGAAAAGGTATTGCTTATATGTCATCAAATACAGTTTTATATTGTAAAAAACAAGGTGTTTGTGTTATGAATACTTAGACGGCTAGGTCTATACCAGCTATTAAGATATTTTACCTTTTGCTATTTTAATTATTGAGTAGATATGATAGATACAATGAGTATACTGTAGTTCTTGTCATTGCTGTCATTTGAAAATTTTTTATATAATTATTTGGGAAAGTCAAACATTTTAAATATTTGTCTGAATGAGGTGTCATTAATTATTGGACGCTTGAAAAAACACATTTTCAATATTAAACTTACCCGATGATCATGTAGCTGTCAACTCCGTTGCCCGACAGAAATCTACGGTCGGGATACGCCAGCGATCGCTATCCAGGTGGGGGTGTACTCAACAGCGCCATCTGTGGTCAGGTACTCAAGTACTTCTTGTCAACAAGAACTCAATTTTTCCTCTGTCGTGCCACCGGCTAGACCTACTTGGATACGCTGTTGATTCTGGAGTTATTGTTCACGATTTGGTGATGTATTTGCTCTAGAGTTTAGCCTTCGCTATTCAGGAAGCTTTATCATTAGCTTAGCAAGCTTTTGGAATTAATTTGATTTAATTATGGTGACGAAGAGAGTATGGACTCTCTTTCACTTTTAAATGGCCGACCCTTCCCTTAGACGGAAGTGTTGGTGTCGAAGAGAGTATAGACTCTCTTTCACTTTTTATAACCACCCTTCCCTTAGACGGAAGTGTGTTTAGGTTTTTGGTAATTTTGCTTAACAAAGTTATAGATTTTTTTTATATCTCTCCGCCATTTATAGGCCTCTTCGATTAACTTCCATTTATTATAAACTTATAAAAATTAATTTTTATGTTTGTTTATATGCGACCTTTCCTAATAGTAGGCGGCCCTTACTTGGAACCGAAGTTTATTAACATTGAGCCCGTCATATCGTTTTTCCTGTTAAGAATTTATGCTATTTTAATTTTAATGTTTTTGAAAGAATTTCTTTGATAGTCTCGTACTGTTTTCAAAGTTGAACTAACGTTTTGTTTAGTCTCCGCAGTTGTTGACGTTCAGAACGTTCAACTTGCGCTCTATCGTTACGATAGAGAGAGAGTATTTCACGGTTTCACGTTGCAGTAAGAGTAAACCGATTCTAGCGTTTCGTTCATTCTTTCTTAGCTTAAATGGTTTTAATTCTAATAAAGGAACTTTTTATTTGGGAAACCTTTCAGTTTTTTTCCTTTAACAAATAATATGTTTTAACGATATATATAATTGGGCTCATCTCTCAGGTTCTAAGTCAAGAGAGAGAGAGAGAGAGAGATAGAGACGGAGGGAGAGAGAGGAGGATAAACGTTTCGTTCAAGCGAGTAACGTTGTTCTCGTCTTTTTGCTCTTCTCCCTAGTCGCTATAGGGGAAGAAGGTAAAACGTTTCTAGAGTTTTATTCTTGTTCCCAGGCCTTATGCTGTGAGAGATTTTAAACGTAGTTTATTTGATCTAGTGTTTAGTCTCTTTTCCAGCCACTGAATTCTTTATCTTTCATTATGTTTTTCTGTTACATTGTAATACTGTTTTCGCAATTATTACCTTTTAATGAAGGATAGGATTGCGTGTTTCAGGTACAAACCACTTAAAGTTTCGAGTTCAGTGAAATAAGTGCAAACAGAAAATCAAAAGTGATAAAGTGATATGCGCAAAGTGTTTCAGTGTTGCGTTCGAGGGTTCGTCTGTTCGTGCCAGTTGTTCACCTAGTCCGATACCTCTTACAAGCTCCCAAGCCCAGGGGAGAAGTAATGTCGAAGGACTTATGGGTTCCACAGGCCTTGATCAACGAACAGACGTTTCCCTCCGTGGTTTCGGGTGTATCTACACACGTTGCCGACGTGATCACCCCACCCACACAAAGACGAGAGAGCCCATTTATTCCTCGTCTGCGGAAGAGGTTTCTCGCAGAAACCATGGACCAAATCTTGCAGCTTTTAAGTGCTAGTCGGTCCCTTCCGCGCAAGTCCAACGGCCTAGGTGTAGCCACTGGGTCAGTTCGGACTTGCTGCAGTACGACAACTGCACACCTCTCAAGAGAGGCAAGGTGGTACCGCAACAGGCAGTAACTCCGTCTGTTGCCGCACCAGCGGTTTTAGACCCTCAGTCACAACGGACAGTAGCTCCGTTTGTTGTTGTCTTTCATAGACCCTAGTGGTCCATGCTGCAGACTATACAGTCTCAGCTTGCTCCTTCATGCAGGAGTATCATGCTGGAAGGTTGACAATGCACCTGTTAACCTACAACCCGCCGAGGTTGTGCGCTCAGCAGATACTGCGGCTGCCTGCTCCCACCCTCCACCTGTGAGAGCTCCACCACCGATGCGCAGTCCACCCTGCCAGACGCATGTTCTTGCTGCACCATCTGCTAACATGCGTGAGCTACCGCATCAGCAGTGGGAAGGTTCTGTAGAGCTGCCGGGTTCCAGCACTATGCGGCATTCTCCGCAGCCCATGCAGCATGCTCTGCATACCTTACAGCATGCTCCGCATACCATGCAGCATGCTCTGCATACCTTACAGCATGCTCCGCATACCATGCAACATGAGCCGCATACCTTACAGCATGCTCCGCATACCATACCGCATGCTCCTCAACCCACCGCAGCCCCTCCCACGCTCCAGCACTCTGCTTTTGTTGTTGCCAGCTCCCACACTCCGACTGCGGAGAAGGTTGACGATGCACCCGTGGGCCTACACCTCCCACGGTTGTGCGCCCGGCATGGCTTCCTGCTCTCACACTCTTGTTGTGAGAGCTCCTCCACCCATGCACAAGTCAACCCTGCCAGATGTATGATGACTCCCACACACACAGAGCACTCCGTTGCCGTGCGTGAGCTACCTCAAGCTGCCGTGTTTTGACACGGTGTGTCAGCCTCCGCAACACACTGTGGTTTCCGCCACTCGCCAGCAGCAAACTAGTCAGTCAGGAGTTGAGGCTTCCCCACACAACTTTGGTTGTTGCCAACTCACAAACTGTCATACAGTTACATGACGTTGCCTTCTGGTCTGCTACTTATACACCAGTGCTGTATGTCCTCACGCTCCTGTTGTGGTTGACAGTTCAGTTTTTGACAGTTCACAGACTGTCAAGCAGTTTCATAACGTTGCCTTCTGGTCTGCTGCTTTTGCACCAGTGAAACCCTCACTGAGAGAACCTAGCTTTTCTCGGATATGGTTCCTGTAAATGAGAAAGTGCTGTTCTCCCTCCTTCTGATATTCCCTTGAGGACTCTGTCATTTGGAGAGGAGCCTTAAGCTGCTTAGCCTCCTATGGACTTTTATTTAAGCATAACATGCTTCCAGGGAGGGTAAATGGTTCCGCTTCAGTCGCTAACCCCGTCTGTTGCCACACCTGCTCCCATAGACCTTGAGCTTTGTTGCAAGACATGCAGTCCAAGCTTAGTCCTTGATAGAGGATTTTTTTTTACGGAGTCAGTGTGTCACTGGGAAGACGTTCAACAACCAGCAGAGGTGACTTGTTGTGACGCAGTGCGGCAACCTCAGCAACCCGATAAGGAGTTGTCTGTACTACCCAGACAGTCTAGACAGTTTCGGGTTGTCGCTGTACTTCCTCGCTTCCCCATGGTTGACAGTTCACAGACTGTGCAGCAGTACCATGATCTTGTGTCCGGCTCCGTCAGACGACTGGCTTTTAAGAGCTCCCACAAGTCGTCGCTGTCTGGAGAATCTCAGATGGACTATGGATCTGACCAAGGAACTGGGCCTCCTGGTCAATTTAGAGAAGTCCCAGCTCGTCCCATCCCAGACCATTGTCTACCTGGGTATGGAGATTCAGAGTCGAGCTTTTCGGGCTTTTCCGTCGGCCCCAAGGATCAACCAAGCCCTAGAATGCATCCAGAGCATGCTGAGAAGGAACCGATGCTCAGTCAGGCAGTGGATTAGTCTAACAGGGACACTTTCATCGCTGGCCCTGTTCATCGAGTTAGGGAGACTCCACCTCCGCCCCCTTCAGTATCATCTAGCTGCTCACTGGATAAAGGACATGACGCTAGAGACGGTCTCAGTTCCTGTTTCCGAAGAGATGAGGTCTACTCTAACGTGGTGGAAGAACAGCTTTCTTCTCAAGGAAGGTCTACCTTTGGCTGTTCAGACCCCCGACCGCCGTCTCTTCTCGGACGCATCAGACACGGGCTGGGGTGCGACATTGGACGGACAGGAATGCTCGGGAACATGGAATCAGGAGCAAAGGACACTTCACATCAATTGCAAGGAGTTGTTGGCGGTTCATCTGGCCTTGATAAACTTCAAGTCCCTCCAGCTAAACAAGGTGGTGGAGGTGAACTCCGACAACACCACAGCCTTGGCTTACATCTCCAAGCAGGGAGGGACTCATTCGAGGAAGTTGTTCGAGATCGCAAGGGACCTCCTCATCTGGTCAAAAGATCGAAAGCTCTCGCTGGTAACGAGGTTCATTCAGGGCGATATGAATGTCATGGCAGATCGCCTCAGCCGGAAGGGTCAGGTCATCCCCACAGAGTGGACCCTTCACAAGAATGTTTGCAGCAGACTTTGGGCCCTGTGGGGTCAGCCAACCATAGATCTGTTCGCTACCTCGATGACCAAGAGGCTCCCGTTGTATTGTTCTCCGATTCCAGACCCAGCAGCAGTTCACGTGGATGCTTTTCTGCTGGATTGGTCCCATCTCGACCTGTATGCATTCCCGCCGTTCAAGATTGTCAACAGGGTACTTCAGAAGTTCGCCTCTCACAAAGGGACACGGCTGACGTTTGGTTGCTCCCCTCTGGCCCGCGAGAGAATGGTTCACAGAGGTACTGCAATGGCTGGTCGACGTTCCCAGGACTCTTCCTCTAAGAGTGGACCTTCTACGTCAACCTCACGTAAAGAAGGTACACCCAAACCTCCACGCTCTTCGTCTGACTGCCTTCAGACTATCGAAAGACTCTCAAGAACTAGAGGCTTTTCGAAGGAGGCAGCCAGAACGATTGCCAGAGCAAGGAGGACATCCACTCTCAGAGTCTTTCAGTCTAAATGGGAAGTCTTCCGAAGCTGGTGCAAGGCCAATGCAGTTTCCTCAACCAGTACCACTGTAACCCAGATTGCTGACTTCCTGTTACATCTAAGGAACGTAAGATCCCTTTCAGCTCCTACGATCAAGGGTTACAGAAGTATGTTAGCAGCGGTTTTCCGCCACAGAGGCTTGGATCTTTCCACCAACAAAGATCTACAGGACCTCCTTAGGTCTTTTGAGACCTCAAAGGAACGTCGGTTGTCCACTCCAGGCTGGAATCTAGACGTGGTCCTAAGGTTCCTTATGTCATCAAGATTTGAACCTCTCCAATCAGCCTCTTTTAAGGACCTCACATTAAAAACTCTTTTCCTCGTGTGCTTGGCAACAGCTAAAAGAGTAAGTGAGATCCACGCCTTCAGCAGGAACATAGTTTTCACATCTGAAACGGCTACATGTTCCTTGCAGCTCGGTTTTTGGCTAAAAACGAGCTTCCTTCACGTCCTTGGCCTAAGTCGTTCGAGATCCCAAGCCTGTCCAACTTGGTGGGGAACGAACTGGAGAGAGTACTTTGCCCAGTTAGAGCTCTTAGGTACTATCTAAAAAGGTCAAAACCTTTACGAGGACAATCAGAAGCCTTATGGTGTGCTATCAAGAAGCCTTCTCTTCCAATGTCTAAGAACGCAGTTTCTTACTACATCAGGCTTCTGATTAGGGAAGCACATTCTCATCTGAAGGAAGAAGACCTTGGTTTGCTGAAGGTAAGGACACTTGAAGTGAGAGCTGTGGCTACTTCAGTGGCCTTCAAACAGAACCGTTCTCTGCAGAGTGTTATGGATGCAACCTATTGGAGAAGCAAGTCAGTGTTCGCATCATTCTATCTCAAAGATGTCCAGTCTCTTTACGAGAACTGCTACACCCTGGGACCATTCGTAGCAGCGAGTGCAGTAGTAGGTGAGGGCTCAGCCACTACATTCCCATAATCCCATAACCTTTTTAACCTTTCTCTTGAATACTTTTTATGGGTTGTACGGTCGGCTAAGAAGCCTTCCGCATCCTTGTTGATTTGGCGGGTGGTCAATTCTTTCTTGAGAAGCGCCGAGGTTAGAGGTTGTGATGAGGTCCTTTAGTATGGGTTGCAGCCCTTTATACTTCAGCACCTAAGAGTCGTTCAGCATCCTAAGAGGACCGCTACGCTCAGTAAGGAAGACGTACTTAATAAAGGCAGAGTAATGGTTCAAGTCGACTTCCTTACCAGGTACTTATTTATTTTATGTTATTTTTGAATAACTAATAAAATGAAATACGGGATACTTAGCTTCTTTGTTAACATGTATGCTGGTCTCCACCCACCACCCTGGGTGTGAATCAGCTACATGATCATCGGGTAAGTTTAATATTGAAAAATGTTATTTTCATTAGTAAAATAAATTTTTGAATATACTTACCCGATGATCATGAATTAAAGAACCCGCCCTTCCTCCCCATAGAGAACCAGTGGACCGAGGAGAAAATTGAGTTCTTGTTGACAAGAAGTACTTGAGTACCTGACCACAGATGGCGCTGTTGAGTACACCCCCACCTGGATAGCGATCGCTGGCGTATCCCGACCGTAGATTTCTGTCGGGCAACGGAGTTGACAGCTACATGATCATCGGGTAAGTATATTCAAAAATTTATTTTACTAATGAAAATAACATTTTACTAAGTACAGCTATTTATTATTCTCTTCCCTATTTTTTCTCTTGAGGAGTCTATTTTAGGAAAGCATTTGTAAGTTGATATTTTAAATATTTAACTTAGCCGGTGAATATATAATAGCTGCAACTCTGTTGCTCGACAGACAAAAAACAGTAAAAACTCGCCAGCGATCGCTATACAGGTTGCGGGTGTGCCCACCAGCGCCAACTGTCGGCCAGATACCACACTCGATGTAAACAAAGACTCAATTTCTTCTCTGTCGACGTGTCGACAAGACGTACTTTACTCGCTGTTGAACCTGGAGTTTTTTCACATCATATTTGGTGAAGTACTTTAATTTGGTTTGAGCTTTCGCAGTACAGGTGTTTTTCTTCAAATAAATCCTTGAACTCTTTTTTGGATTGGATTAATTGTTGATGACTTAGATCGTTTTTTGGAATTTTCCCTTGACTAATTCAAAATGGCTGACCTTTCACAAGTTCCCAAGTTCAGAAAATGTAATGCTAGGGATTGTCATAGGCGTCTTCCCAAGGCTTCTCTCGACCCTCACACTGTTTGTTCCAATTGTCGGGGTAAAACCTGTCAATTGGAAGATCGGTGTGAGGAATGCGTGGGCCTGTCGGAATTCGATTTTCTCGAATTTGAGAAATATACGCGCAGACTAGAGAGAGATAGGGTAAGGAGAAGTTCTTCGAGGTCGGTAGATTTTTCCTCTCCACATGCCCCTGAACCTAATCCTTCCCCTGTAGTGGTTGTTCCTAACCCCCCTCCTAGCACTCAGGAACCGTCGATGCAAGACATGATGCGTGCTATCCATGCCTTGGGGGAGAGAGTTGAGGCCCTTGCAAGTGACCGCAATCAACTCATGGCGGACGTAAAGGAACTAAAGTGCCAAAGTGCCACGGCTGAAAGTGTTAAAGTGCCAAAGTGCCGCGGCTGAAAGTGTTTAAGTGCCTAGTGTTTTTCAAAGTGTTGTGAACAGTGTTGCGCTTGAGGGTTCGTCTGTTCGTGCCTGTCGTCCTCCTAGTCCGGGACCTCTTGCAAGCTCCCAAGCCCAGGGGAGAAGCAATGTCGTACAACTCATGGGTTCGAGAGGCCTTGATCAGCGAACAGACGTTCCCTCTATGGTATCAGGCGTATCTCCCCAAGATCGCCCCTACCAACGTAAGACGAGAGAGCCCATTTTTACCTCGTCGTCCGAAGGTGTTTCTCGTAAGAAACCTTGGACCAAGGTCTCCCGACCTTTGAAGCGTAAGTCGGTCCCTTCAGGACAAGTCCAACGTCCCGGTTGTAGCCACTGGGACAGTTCGGACTCGGTGCCGTCATCTGATGACTGCTCGCCGCCTAAGAGAGGCAAAGCTGTGCCGCCTCAGTCGTTCACCCCGTCTGTTGCCGCACCTGCTTCCGTTGACCCTAAATGGGTATTGCTGCAGGACATGCAGTCCAAGCTTGCGTCCTTGATGGAGGACTTCAATGCGGAGAAAGTTGCTGCTGAACCTTCTGGCCAACAACCATCCAAGCGGTCTGTTGTGCGTCCTGTTGACGTTGAGGTAGCTTTCTCGCGTCAACCAGTTGGGGTAGCACCTCCACCGATGCGACCCAGTGTGGGTTGCCAGCCGCACGTTGACGTTAGGCGACGCACGGAGGTGGTTGTTGACGTTCAGGACGTTCATCAACCATCAGAGGTGACTTGTTTTGACGCGGTGCGTCAACCTCCGCAACCCGGTACGGTGTTGACTGCACAACCCAGACGGTCTAAACAGTCTCGGGTGGACGCTCTGCGTCCTCGCGCAACCATGGTTGTTGACAGTTCCCAGACTGTGCAGCAGTTCCATGACGCTGCGTCCGGCTCCGTCACGCATGCACCAGTGCGACCGGACTCGGCGAGTCAAACGTTGCCCACTCCTTTGCCGTTTCCTCATCAGTTATCGGATGAGGAACTATCAGATGAGGACGTTGCTGAACCACAAGAGGATCAACCTTCAGAACTTGATGAGCCTAAGGCAACTCAACCATCCTTGGACTTTAGAAAAGTCATGGCTGTATTTAAGGAGTTGTTCCCTGACCACTTTGTTTCTGTGGCTCCTCGTTCGCCGCCGTCGGAGTTTGTATTAGGCGTACCTGCTACCGTACCTGCCTTTACTAAACTCGTTCTCTCTGGCTCATCCAAGAGAGCTTTGCGGCTGATGGGAGATTGGTTAGAGACCAAGAAGAGTTTAGGAAAGACAGCATTTGCCTTTCCCCCATCTAAACTCTCGTCTAGATCGAGCGTCTGGTATGCCACGGGAGAAGTTCTCGGCTTGGGAGTTCCTGCCTCTGCCCAGGGCGACTTCTCAAGTCTTGTAGACTCTCCCCGCCGCCTTGCCATGAGACGCTCGAAGATTTGTTGGTCACCATCAGACCTGGACCACCTTCTTAAAGGTATATTTAGGGCTTTCGAAGTCTTTAACTTCCTAGACTGGTGCTTAGGAGCCCTGAGCAGGAAAATCTCTTCTGCAGATAAGGATGTTTCCTTGCTCATTATGTCCTGCATGGACAAGGCCGTCCGTGATGGGTCCAACGAGCTTGCCGCCTCATTCACGTCCGGAGTCCTGAAGAAGCGAGAGTCTCTATGTTCTTTCCTGTCTGCTGGAGTGACGCCATGCCAAAGATCTGAGCTACTCTTTGCTCCCCTTTCCAAGTGCCTGTTTCCTGAAGCCTTGGTTAAGGAAATTGCCTTGTCTTTAGTGCAGAAGGACACCCACGATCTAGTTGCGTCCTCGGCTCGCAAAGCTCCCCCTTTGCCTACCTTGTCTGCTAGACCGAGGATAGACACTCCATCGTCTCGTTTTATTCCGCCCTTTCGTGGCAGAGCCTCCAGCAGGGGAGGTGCTCGTGCCGAAGGGAAGCGAGGGAAGAGGAAAGGATCCAAGTCCTCTAAGGGCAGAGTCTGACTGCCCGCAACTTCAGACAGCAGTAGGAGCCAGACTTCAGAACTTCTGGCAAGCCTGGGAGAAGAGAGGCGCAGATCCACAATCTGTGAGGTTACTCAGAGAGGGGTACAAAATCCCTTTTGTACGCAAACCCCCTCTAGCGACGTCCCCCATCGATCTCTCTCCCAGGTACAGAGAGGAAGAAAAGAGACAAGCCCTGAAACTGGAAGTGTCTCTTTTGCTAGAGAAGAGAGCGGTGGTCAAAGTCTCGGACCTTCAATCACCGGGGTTTTACAACCGTCTCTTCCTAGTATCAAAGAAGACAGGAGGTTGGAGACCGGTGCTAGACGTCAGTGCTCTGAATGTCTTTGTCTCAAAGACGAAGTTTTCCATGGAGACCACAAAGTCAGTCTTAGCAGCGGTCAGAAAGGAAGACTGGATGGTCTCGCTAGACCTAAGGGACGCCTACTTCCACATCCCCATTCACTCAGACTCCCAACCTTTTCTGAGATTCGTCTTCGAAGATGTGGTTTACCAGTTTCGGGCCCTGTGCTTTGGCCTAAGCACAGCTCCTCTCGTATTTACGAGGCTGATGAGGAATGTGGCGAAATTCCTCCACTTATCGGACATCCGAGCCTCCCTTTATTTGGACGACTGGCTTCTCAGAGCCTCTTCCAGTCGTCGCTGTCTGAAGGATCTCAAGTGGACTCTAGATCTGACCAAGGAATTGGGACTCCTAGTCAATTTGGAAAAGTCGCAGCTGGTCCCATCCCAAACTATTCTGTATTTAGGGATGGAGATTCACAGTCAAGCTTTTCGGGCTTTTCCGTCGGCCCCCAGAATAGATCAAGCCCTGCTCTCCATCCAGAAGATGCTGAAGAAAGAACGCTGCTCAGTCAGGCTGTGGATGAGTCTGGTAGGGACGCTGTCATCCCTGGAGCAATTTGTATCACTAGGAAGACTACACCTCCGTCCTCTTCAATTCCATCTGGCTTTTCACTGGAAAAAGGACAAGACGCTAGAGGCGGTCTCGATCCCGATTTCCGGAAAGATAAAGTCTTGTCTGACTTGGTGGAAGGACAATATCAACCTAAGAGAGGGTCTTCCCCTGGCAGTTCAGATACCCAACCACGTTCTCTTCTCGGACGCATCGGACTTGGGCTGGGGCGCGACGCTGGACGGTCGGGAATGCTCAGGTCTGTGGAACTCGAGTCAGAGGAGCATGCATATCAACTGCAAGGAGCTGTTGGCAGTTCATCTGGCCTTGAAAAGCTTCGAGTTTCTCCTTCGAGGCAAAGTGGTGGAAGTAAACTCGGACAACACCACGGCCTTGGCGTACATCTCCAAACAGGGAGGTACCCACTCACTGACGTTGTACGAGATCGCAAGGGACCTGCTCATCTGGTCAAAAGGTCGAGACATCTCCCTAGTAACGAGGTTCATCCAGGGCGACTTGAACGTCCTAGCAGATTGTCTCAGTCGGAAAGGTCAAGTAATTCCAACCGAATGGACCCTCCACAAGGATGTGTGCAAGAGACTTTGGGCCACTTGGGGTCAACCCACCATAGATCTCTTTGCAACCTCGCTGACCAAGAGGCTTCCAATATATTGCTCTCCAGTCCCGGACCCAGCAGCAATACATATAGATGCCTTCCTCCTAGATTGGTCACATCTGGATCTTTACGCATTCCCACCATTCAAGATTGTCAACAAGGTACTGCAGAAGTTCGCCTCTCGCGAAGGGACAAGGTTGACGTTAGTTGCTCCCCTCTGGCCCGCGAGAGAATGGTTCACCGAGGTACTTCGATGGTTAGTAGACGTTCCCAGAAGTCTTCCTCTAAGAGTAGACCTTCTACGTCAGCCACACGTAAAGAAGGTACACCAAAGCCTCCACGCTCTTCGTCTGACTGCCTTCAGACTATCGAAAGACTCTCGAGAGCTAGAGGCTTTTCGAAGGAGGCAGCCAGAGCGATTGCTAGAGCAAGGAGAGCGTCTACCATTAGAGTCTACCAATCGAAGTGGGAAGTCTTCCGAGACTGGTGCAAGTCAGTTTCTGTATCCTCGACCAGTACAGTACCTCTGTAGCCCAAATAGCTGATTTTCTCTTATACCTGAGAAAAGGACGATCCCTTTCAGCTCCCACTATCAAGGGCTACAGAAGCATGTTGGCATCGGTCTTCCGGCATAGAGGCTTAGATCTTTCCAACAATAAAGATCTGCAAGACCTCCTTAAGTCTTTCGAGACCACTAAGGAGCGTCGTTTGGCTACTCCTGGGTGGAATTTAGACGTGGTCCTAAGATTCCTCATGTCAGACAGGTTTGAGCCTTTACAGTCAGCCTCCCTGAAAGATCTCACTCTTAAGACTCTTTTCCTGGTATGCTTAGCCTCGGCTAAAAGAGTCAGTGAGATTCATGCCTTCAGCAAGAACATTGGATTTTCGTCGGAAAAAGCTACTTGTTCGCTGCAACTTGGTTTTCTAGCAAAAAATGAGCTACCTTCTCGGCCTTGGCCTAAATCTTTCGATATTCCCAGCTTATCGGAGATCGTAGGCAATGAACTAGAAAGAGTCTTATGCCCTGTTAGAGCTCTTAAGTTCTACTTAGCTCGTACTAAACCTTTACGAGGCCAATCTGAAGCTTTATGGTGTTCAGTTAAGAAACCATCCTTGCCTATGTCAAAGAATGCTTTGTCATACTTTATCAGATTGTTAATACGAGAAGCTCATTCACATCTGAGTGAGGAAGACCGATCTTTGCTTAAGGTTAAGACGCACGAGGTTAGAGCTGTATCAACTTCCGTGGCCTTTAAGCAAAATAGATCTCTGCAAAGTATAATGGACGCAACCTATTGGAGAAGCAAGTCAGTGTTCGCGTCATTTTACTTGAAAGATGTCCAGTCTCTTTACGAGAACTGCTACACACTGGGACCATTCGTAGCAGCGAGTGCAGTAGTGGGTGAGGGCTCAACCACTACAATTCCCTAATTCCATATCCTTTTAATCTGTCTCTTGAAATGTTTTTTAATGTTGTTTTTATGGGTTGTCCGGAAGGCTAAGAAGCCTTTCGCATCCTGGTTGATTTGGCGGGTGGTCAAAGTCATTTCTTGAGAGCGCCCAGATTAGGGGTTTGATGAGGTCCTGTTGTATGGGTTGCAGCCCTTGATACTTCAGCTCCTAGGGGTCTGTCAGCATCCTAAGAGGATCGCGAGGCTCCGTAAGGAAGACGTACTTACAAGGCAGAGTAATCGTCTAAGTCGACTTCCTTACCAGGTACCTATTTATTTTGTTTTTGTTATTTTGATAACTTCCAAAATGAAATAAAAACTCTTAGCTTATACGATGTAAACATATTTAACTGGTCTCTACCCACCTCCTTGGGTGTGAATCAGCTATTATATATTCACCGGCTAAGTTAAATATTTAAAAATGATATTTTAATTATAAAATAAACTTTTGAATATACTTACCCGGTGAATATATAAATTAAATAACCCTCCCTTCCTCCCCAATAGAGACGCAGTGGGATGAGAAGAAATTGAGTCTTTGTTTACATCGAGTGTGGTATCTGGCCGACAGTTGGCGCTGGTGGGCACACCCGCAACCTGTATAGCGATCGCTGGCGAGTTTTTACTGTTTTTTGTCTGTCGAGCAACAGAGTTGCAGCTATTATATATTCACCGGGTAAGTATATTCAAAAATTTATTTTATAATTAAAATATCATATTTTTGACCTTGTTGCGATTGAATTACACATTTACAATAATAATCATCCATTTCAGGATAATCTCAACACATTGGGGGATGAAATTGCCAAGATAACCCGCCAGAATCAGCAAAGTGATCCTCAGAAATAGGCAATCGGTAACTACAGAACAAATTATGCTGATTATCGTCTCATGGTTCGAGTGCAATTGATCACTGCATTACTGTACTTTTGCAAGTTTTGTCCTTTCTTCCCTTATAGTTCTAAAATAGGAAAAAATTTTGCAGCTTATATTTTTATATTAATATCGTAGTGATGCAATACATCACATTTTATGTAAATAGTTTCATTTACTGAGAATTATTATGTACAGTATATGCCTTGTAGATAAACATTTACAGAACATTCCATTAGTTTAATCCAAATCGTATTAAGCGAAGTATGATGGGGATGAGTTGCATATGTACATAGATCCTAGAGATTCTGATTTAGTCTTTCATGACTTAGTGTTGTGGTGGAGTGACATTGTGATACACTGTATAGAGGAATGGTTTTTAGTGAAAACAAACATGTCGTTATAAGTGAAAGATATGTCTTACACGAGTATTAGGATTGGGTTCTTCAGGACAGTTGGTATTTATATTTTCAAGAGAATATTAGAAAACATCTTTCCTGTTGGTGGGAAGTGCCTACATTATGCCTTGTAAAGCACAGAAGAGGCTGTATAATAAGATCTTTACAGCTTCCACTTTACTTCTATCTTCTGTCTTACTTTTCATCCTTTCCTTTTAGGCTATTCCCACTTGGTTGTCCAACTTTTCCTTGCTTCAGTTTAACGTGAACAAAATATTCATGGTAGTCCTGTGAGCCTATGAATGTAGACTCATTTGACTAGTTGAACCAATGGATTATAGATTAAGTCCCTTAGATAAGAATGAGATGTGTTCAAAGAGTGAATTTTTACGTTGAAAGATTCTCAAGTTCAGCATAATTAGCTTAGGCATCCGGCTTATAACCCCTACCTCTTACTCATCATTTTTTTCTGTCGATTAATCTTGATATTACTAGCAAGCTACCCTACATCTTTGTTAAAATTCCTACAACTATTTGTACATAAAATGCATTTAAAAAAAAAAAAGAATTGATTGGTTTGTATTTTAGTTTGCATTTATATAAATCATCTTTAGTTTATTGCAGACACGGGCTCTTCTCTTTAGAAGTCTCCAAGTTGAGGGTTCTTATCTCTGAGACTTAAACTTGAGAAATCCTTCTCCTCCTGGGATGAATCCCAGGTATATTTCGGCATAAAAAGGCCAGTGCTGAATTAGATGGAATACTTAGCCTCATTTCCAGATTTCTAACCATACTGTGGTAAGACATACTTTTCTTTGGCAATTGTTTCTTTACCTTTTTTCAGAGGACTTGCTGGTTATATTAATTTTTTGTTTACCCACAGGAAAGTAATTTTATATAATTGTTCTTTGAAAATACAGGTACTCCTCGTATATTGCAATTTATGTTATAGTAAAATTTAATTTGTCTTGAGGTTTGAGAGTGACGTTGAAGTAACATATAACAGAGGATGAAGATTTACATTTCTGGAACACAGGATAAGTTGACAGGCATTTCATGGTATAGCAGTATAGTTCACCCTGATAACTTAGTGAAGAGATGTTATGAAAATCAATTAAACTTCGGTTCCAAATTTAGTGTTACATTTAAGTCTGTATATATTACAGCAGTAATCGGGTCTAATTAGTAAAGAGAAGAGAAGTCTTTTGTCACTCAGAAAGAACAGTTATTTTATAGTCTTAATACTTTCTTGCCATTAAGAAATTTTATTTACTTGCAATTGTATTAAAGATGTAAGGTATTAGAAGAAAATTTGAAATTGTCTTGAAAATTAACAGCATTAAATCTTGATAGGTGATTCTGGTTAAAATGAAGACATAGTAAATGAAACACTGACAATTCCTATGCTTTTGCAAGCCTGCTATATGCGTAATAGGTTGCAGAAGATTTACCGTATATATGACCAGGAGTTGATGCTAACTAGAAACTAAATGCTTTATTTTCTTGGAAAATCTGATAAGATTATCAAAATATTTTAACCAAGCAAGAAATGGAGCATATACAGTAGCATCTTACAGAAACTTTGATTCTGATGTGTACAATACGAACAAAATCTAGGTATAATTTCAAATTGACTTTTGTGATTTCATACTTGACTTTATTTTGCTGCGGTCTTTAAGGACGCTTCATTGACCTTTTTCGTTGCTCAGATGATTATGTTTTCATCATTATGGCTATAAACCAAGCATACTGATATGAACAAATTCTGGTTACGGAAAATGTCAAATTGGCCTGTGCTTTTTTCTACTTGGCTTTGTTTTGCTGCGGTCTTTAAGGACGCTTCATATACCTTTTTCGTTGCTCAGATTATGTTTCTGTCATTATGGCTATAAACATGTATACTAATACGAACAAATTCTGGTTAGGGAAAATCTCAAATTGATCTTTGCAATTTCATACTTGGCTTTATTTTGATGCGGTCTTAAAGACGCTTCATAGAACTTTTTCGTTGCTCAGATTATGTTTTCATCATTATGGCTATAATCATGTATACTGATATTTAAATCAAAGTGCCACAGGTTGTATAAAGAATAAATTTTTTTGTACATAATTTAACACAAATCGTGTACAGTAATTTTGAAGCATATCATATACTTTTACGTAGCGTTGTATAAATATCCAAATGGTAGCTACACTGCATAGAGGGGAACTTGTATGAAATAATTACAGCGCATGCTTTGGGCTTACATTGAATTATGGAAGATTTTTTAAGAAAATATCTAATACAGAAGATCCTGAACATACAAACTTAAAACGTTCCAAGAAGCTGTTTGTAAGGCGAATTGTTTGCATGTAGAATTTTGTTAGATTTTGGCTTAGTGTAAGCCTAATCTGAATCCAATGCCTATGAAACAAGAGTCAGTAAATAGTTGGGTTTCATATAAGATAAATGGTTGGATATTATAAATGTTTTGCTCACTGTATTAAATGATATAATATTGTTTTATTTTAGCTGTGTTATTTTCAGTTGGTCGATGTCTCACAGGATTGTAGATACAGGAGAGGGGGTTCCCAGCCCCCCCGTCCCGTCCCTTTTAGTTGCCTCTTACGACACGCAGGGATAACGTTGGCGCTATTCTAATTGTTTTTATGCCCCCCTGCTGCTTCCTCCGGTGCCTTAGATGACCGCGGAGGTAGCAGCAGTTGGGGATTCAGTATTATGAAGCTTCATCTGTGGTGGATAACGGGGGAGGGTGGGCTGAATTCGGTGTGAGTCCCTTGTCAGGCTGGGAGAAACGTAGAGAGTAGAGGTCCCCTTTTTGTTTTTGTTTCATTTGTTGATGTCGGCTACCCCCCTAAATTGGGGGAAGTGCCTTGGTATATGTATGTATGTATGTATGTATGTATTTTCAGTCGGAGCTGTGTTTGTATCTCTGAATGTTTGTAAGTTGAGGATCTTCTGTACAATGTGACTTTACTGTGGCCAGTAAAAGTTACAGATGAAAGGAACAAAGGTTGAAGTATCTGTTCAAACCAGGAAACTCTTTTCAGTTTGAGTGAAAGAGTTTTTGTATGAGAATAATTACTAAATAACATTTTCTTTTTGTAAGAACAGTACACTATTGTATTGGTTATGTATAGATATTCCTATTGCCCTGACAGTTTTTATTCTTCAGATTTTTCTCTTACCAAACATATTTATATTTTTATCTCAACTTGTTTTCTTATGAGATGAACATATTGTGTTGCCCACTTATCTGTATATATTACTAAACACCAATACATTAGCATACGCATTTCATAGAATTAGAATAATTTTGAATTAGGTTGCTTACTCATATAAGGGCAATAAGAATTAAGGTTTATTTCAATTGAAAGGTTGTAAGCTGAAGGCTACTGAAAAAATGTAGATACCTTTGCTACAGGATTATGGTCCTGGGTGGCAGCAGTGTTTGGTAGTGAGTCTTATAGAAATTGTTTAAAATCATCTAATTTTGTTGCGTTTAGTTATATTTTAGATTTTTTTTTAATAAGAATTCACCATCTGAATATGTATCCAATGTACTTGATTCATAGATATTTAGACAGCTTGATCTTATATAATTGTAAATCATTTAACTTGTGAATGTTATTATAATTTTTTGTGTATTTATGAATTATTTTTGTCAACATGTGATAGAGATATGAATGACTGGTATATAAAAAAGAAGCAAAGTAAGGGTGAATACTAAAAGTCATAAAATTTATTATTCCCACAAACCTTCCCTGGCGTTGATATGGCTTCTCTCTCAAAGTGGGTTAGATGTCGATGTCTACCTTAAGATATAAGCCGTTTTCATTCCTTGTAATTGCCCTGCCCCTCTTCTTGTCTTTGGATCCTAGGGCAATGATGGCAACACTGCCTCCAAAGTAGGTTATATCCCTTTAGTCTTTCAATATTCTCCTCACGTTAGGTGCTCAAGCACACGTTCCCCTGAGCTCCAGTTGCTATTTTGTTTATTGAGAATTCTATAAAATGTGTTATTTATTCAATTTAAGGAAATGTATTCTTTTGGCTTCTCAGTTCTGTGAGGTCTGTTCAAGGGATTTATCGCTAGGCGATGTTGATCCACATACTCCCTGTGTCATGAACCTGTTAGCTTTCACGAAGTTTCATCTTCTACACTGGAACAAATGTTTGATCTTAACACAACTTGTGTTCCAGTGATGCAGAACGAATTAACCTTGTGAAATTGTGGACTATCCTCACCAGGCTTAAGGTATGTCATTAAAATTGAGGTTTCTAGACATATGTCTTTTCAAGGATGCTTCCCAAGAAGGTTGGAGCACCACAATGGATTTGCTTCATCTGCCTGATAAAAAAAATCAATACTACCTGAATACTTATAGTTCTATACTCACCTGTCATTCATATACATGCCTGCACCGCTTCCCCACTGACTGACAATGTCAAGAGGATGTTGAAGTATTTTTGATTTCGAGACCTCAAGACAAGGGGATATCTATCCAACCAGTAGTGTTATTATACACCACTATATACCAATACTACACTAGAGGGGTAGAGCAATTACAAGGAAAGGAAGTGGGTGATAAAGTCTTCAGAAGATAACATACCAAAACTCATTGATGATTGATACAGGTTTTTAAATACTGTATACTCTTTGAAGGGCTGAAAATCACTTAGTTGTGGTAGGCATGTAAGATTAAGTCAAGATAAATATTGACTTATTTTAAAGAAGAGAGCACTTTGTTAGTCAAGTTTACAAAGAAGTTACAAACTTATTTCATAATCTAATTAGCAATAGAAACCTAAGCTCACATTCAAAGTTTACCTAAAATGGAAAATCCACAGGTCTGGACCATATCCTTCCGTGACTTAGCCTCATCTTGCATACCATGTCCTCGTATGATGTTGGTTTGTACTGGAGTCTTTAAGAGGACTTAGTGTCTAATCCTTAAAAGTGAACTTCAGTTAGGCAACCGACCCTTTGATGTAGGGATAAAGGTGTAGAAGAAGACCTTGGATGATATGTCCTAATGTTGTACATCATAACCAAAACTAAAGTCACCTAAATTCAGTGCTCTATGTTGTTTAAGAAGAAAAAAAAAACGTTTTACCACAACTTATAGCCTATGTATTCTTTAGACAAAATATGCTTACCATACCCAATGGGAAGGTTTTATGTCAAATCTCATACTCTTTTTCTTAAAGAATGCTTGTCGTTACTTGATTCCAGTAGCCTATTCTTGCTCTGTAACATATCTGATTTGCAATAGTTTTTCATTTCAGTGTTTCAGTAAATTATAAAATATTCTGTCAATTACTTTTTCCATGAATGTGTTTGATAGATTCTGAATTTCAAAATAATATCTAGTCATATATGCAACAAGGCTGTCCCTCTTATTCAAGAGCTTTAATGTTGACATCCGGTTGCAGTGTACAGAATGTATTGGTGAGGCTCATTGCTGTACCATAGGCCTGAGTTCTATTACATAAGGTTCTTCAATAAAAATGGTGGTATTACCGAAAATTCTATAACCAGGGAATAAAAGAATGTGTACATTGTACCTTTCAAAATGTGTTATGTTGGTGTGAACAAATTTCCGGTTAGGATCAGAGAGTTTATTGTCCTCTCGTGGAATGTAGTAACTTTAGAATTGTAGTGTTTGAAAGTTTTTGAACACTGCAATATTATTTCATTTGTGCCCAAAGATCCAAATGTACATTTATGTTTTATAGATTAAGTTGAATACATCATGCATTTTAAGTATATAACTGTTGTTAAGTAGGTAGTACAACACCTTTTTCATAAGTTCATAAGTAGTTAGGGTTAATAACTTAATTTTTAAGAACAAGAAAACGTGTCAGAAATAAGTTAGTCACTGCTGAAAAGCAATCTAATCTAAAGGTTTAGTTTCTTTGAGGATTTACGTCCTTGCTGAAAACCTTGATGTAGATAAGGCATTATGTATATTGTACCATTGATGGTTTTCGGACGAGTTTGGATAACGACTAGTTTCGTTGAATTTTGAAAGAAAATTTAATTACTGGTATCTATGTTGTAAATGTGAAGAGGTGTACTAGAAGATTGAGACTGCAAAAAGAGAACTGGCTTAAGATTACTGTTCATCCAGAATTTGTTTTTTCTTTGAGCTCACATTATTATTGCCATCCAAATTGTTTTCTGATGTCTGCTTACTTTTATCTTTATAAATTTGATTATATTTTGGAATGTACAATGCCCATAGATTAGGAGATAGGTATGTTATCTATTTTTATGTTAGACATTGGCTTGCAGAATTGGAGGGCCATTCTAAAACAGTTGATTGTGCTTCCAAGGGAAATTGTTAAAATAAATCATAATGGAAAAAAAGATATAAACTACTGTAAATGCTTGGGAAGATTTATCTGTTCAGATTGCAATCTTTAGTAACTTTAGCTTAAATATGATTAGAATCATTTTCTTTTCTTGAGGAGATAATGTCTTATAAGACTATTTATGAAGGAAGTCTGCCCTACCTCAACTTTTTTATCAGCCAGAGTAGGTCATGTTAATTTTCTTTTTTTAATATTTAATTTTTGTAGTAAATGATGACAATTGTAAGAAATCCAGAACTACTCTGATCCCTTTCTATTTGACTCAAACGTAATTCAAATGAAGTCTGAATTGAAAAGAAAAATTAATTTTTAAAACTGGATAGAGGAGACGCCCCTTGTTAGAATATCTTTATAACTAACAAATGAAGCTTGA
Source organism: Palaemon carinicauda (assembly GCF_036898095.1). Classification (NCBI taxonomy): domain Eukaryota; kingdom Metazoa; phylum Arthropoda; class Malacostraca; order Decapoda; family Palaemonidae; genus Palaemon; species Palaemon carinicauda. Next base: position 58,859,304 of record NC_090750.1, on the reverse strand, counting down.
CTATAAAATAGAAACACATAAAAGGTGTACGTAGACCATAATGAATTATGATTGTCAGCATCATACTTGGAACATTTAGGACAGAACAAAATAAACATAGTTCATTTGTAAACATGTTGGAATAAAGCAAAGTTGTGTCATTCTCAAACCAAAGGTTAGATAGCGTCACTTTACGAATGTGTATGCTTTCATCAAGAATTTTAAATCATGCGAATTTTGTCCAGAAGTAAAAATGAAGGAAGGAAGAGAAAGCTCCAATAATTGATTTTCTGTGATCTTTAAAAAATAGAAACATGACAGAACAAAAATGTGCATTATTAGTAGTTATAATTTTCATAAGTTCTATATTATTCTCTGCAGGCAGTTGAATATGTATATTCTGTTGTTGTTTTCTTTGTTGTAAAATCTTAATTTTAAGTGATGCTTTGGGTGCAAGTTCAATATTTAAATAATCATCATCATTACAGACATTTTCATAAGTTGAACCAGAGTAAAGTTAGTGATGAACACATCAAACTGTATAATTGTGTAAATAAGATTTAAGGTGTTATGGAAATAACTGTAATTATTCATTATCATTGACATTGTAATGTCTAAGTGTTGGAATATAACTGGTAATATAGATTGTGAATGGTGTGGGAAATAGCTTGATCTCCTCATTGGGACTTTTAATTTTTGCGTACAGCTCCTTCAAGATTCAAACACAAATTGTAAGGACATTAATGTTCTTGTAATGTTTTTTTATCTTAAGTTCTCTGCTGTAAGAAAATCTATTAAGTTATTATTGAAAAAAGTACTTAAGGTTAACCCTTTTACCCCCAGGCTATTTGGAACTTTCCAACCCTTAACCCCAGGGGTTATTTTTTCTCAAGCACATTTTGCAGTATATTTTTTTTTTTAAATTGCTCTAACAGCCTTAATTTTTGTCAAAGAGAGGTCAGGTTGGTCTCATTCTCTTGGAAAATGCCTGAAGTTTCGCAAAAAAAATATCAAAAATATGCAAAAAAAAATTTAAATAGCAGTTTTTTGCAAGGCCGTACCGGTACGTCCATGGGGGTAAAGGGATGAGTTTTGTGAAACGTACCAGTACGTGTTTTGGGGGTAAAAGGGTTAATAGTGTGCATAAAAATGAGGGCTTTACTAAGTTTTGTTGTAAAAAGTTTCATCATTAATCTTCAAAGTGTGATTTTGGGAGGTGTAATTGTTTAGTTACTTGTATATAAAATGTGTATAATTTCAAATACAACACAAGGATCAGTAGAAGCATGTATTTATAGTGTACAAAAGTGTCAGAACTGCATCTGTATGTGGAAATGATATTAAGCATTTGTTTTATTGGTTTTAATTACAAATGTTTGACAGAATTAAATATCTTATTAAAGATTACAGATATTCAATTTGTTTTTCATACTTTGCCATTTGATTTTTATATTCAATGTAATTTTGCTATGATTTACACCAAGAGCAAGGGAGCAATTACAAAAGAATCCTCTTGGAAGTTAATTGGTCAGTAGTTAAACTTTAAGTAAGCTTCGATAGTTGTTCTATGTATGTGTGTAAGATAGTAAATTTTATTAATTGCAGCTTTATTCTTAATTTTCCAATTAGTTAAACTTCTATTTTCGGAATGTAGAAGCCTTGTAACGAATACTGACCACAGTTTGCCTTGCATTGAATGTAGTTACCACAAGTTTTTTCTTCCCGTCTCTTAGCCTCCAACAGTATTGTTTTTGTTTTGAGAGTTTAGGATTTGTGTTGTCCCCAAGAAGTTTCCTCATAGCGTGAACAGGAAATCCAATGTCTTCCCTGCCCTAAAGCCTGTGTGTAATCATGGAAACACGGACTCGATATGTAACGTAGACCCATGTGTTCTCGACTCTCTAGAAACCTGTCGCAGCACCTCCAATGGTATAATTGTATGCAAGCAGACATAACGTCACTGAATAAGAAACATCACTCCTCCCTGGGAAGATGGTAATGCCTTCTAGGAGTTTTTCTATGCCCCTGAGCCATCATTTTTCCTGTTAGGATTTGAGTTAGGTTAGAATTCTCACTCCTAGCATTTCACTGCTATTTAATGTAACTATCTGCTGAATCTATCTCGACATTCAAGTTAAGTATGGCGGGTTAGGTTCTGCTTTGATTTTTAACACTATAGAGGTGTTTTTTAAATATTAAACTTAGCCGGTGAATATATAATAGCTGACGTCTCGGACGGCTCGACAGAAACCCAAAAACTCGCGAGCGATCGCCGTGAAGGTTGCGGGTGTGCCCACCAGCGCCGACTATCGGCCAGATACCGCATATACTTGTAAACAGCTCCAGTTCTTCTCTGTCGGTCTTATCGACAAGTTGATTCCGCTCGCTGTTGACCTTGAGTTTTCGTCATTTTTGGTGAAGTACTTTATTTTGGTTGTTTTGAGCTTTCGCTGTGACGGGTGTTTTTCTCTTCAATTAAAACTCTTGAACCATTTTTTGGCTAGTGTTTATTGTTGATGACTTTGGATTTGTTTTGGATTTTTCTCTGATTGTTCAATATGGCTGACCCTTCTCCTATCCCTGGACCTAAATTTCGCAAATGTAATGCTAGGGATTGTAACAAACGTCTTCCCAAGGCCTCTCTCGACCCACATACCGTTTGTTCTAATTGCCGGGGTAAAACCTGTCAATTAGGAGATCGGTGTGATGAGTGCGTGGTCTTGTTGGAATTCGACTGGCTTGAATTTGATAAATATTCTCGTAAGCTGGAGAGAGAGAGGGTGAGGAGAAGCTCCTCTAGGTCATTGGAATTTTCCTCCTCCCATGCCCCTGAACCTAATCCTTCCCCTGTAGTAGTTGTTCCTGAACCCTCTACTAGCACTCATGAACCGTCCATGCGGGATATGTTTCTTGCGATTCAAGCTTTAGGCGAGAAAGTTGAATCCTTAGCTTCGGACCGTAACCAACTCATGTCAGATGTGAAGTTATTAAAGTGTCAGAGTGGCAAATCAGAAAATCGTAGTGACAAAGTGATAAGTGCGCAAAGTGTTCTTAGTGTTGCGACCGAGGGTTCGTCTGTTCGTGCTTGTCGCTCCCCTAGTCCGAGACTTCTTTCAGGCTCCCCTGCACCAGGGAGAAGTAATGTCGTAGGACTTAAGGGGACGAGAGGCTTTAACCAACGTACAGACGTTCCCTCTTTGGTATCGGGCGTTTCTCGTCAAGATCGCCCTTACCATAAGACGGGTGAGACTGTGTTCTCCTCGTCATCCGAAGGCTTTTCGCAAAAGAAACCTTGGAGCAAGGTTTCTAGACCCTTGAAGCGGAAGTCAGTCCCTTCAGGACAGGTCCAGCGTCCTGGCTGTAGCCATTGGGACAGCTCTGACCCTTTGCAGTCGTCGGAAGACTGTTCGCCTATTAAACGTAAGCGTAACACGGGCTCCGAGAGTCTCGGTAAAGGCAATGTTTTGCCGACACAGATGTTACCGTCGTCTCGGCCCGTTCCGACTCCCGTTGATCCTAAATGAGTTGTCCTGCAGGATATGCAGACTAAGCTTGCCTCCCTTATGGAGGAGTATAACGTTGAGCAGGTTCACGATGATCCTTCGCTTTTGCCTCGCCGTTACGCTGATCGAGACTCTGGCCGTCAGCCGCCCAAACGAGCTTTTACTCGTCATTTTGACGTTAGCACTTTGAAACGTGATGTCGGTAGTTTGTCACGTCAGTCACGTGACATGGATCCTCACTCGCTGCAGTCCCGTGTTGACTTTCAGCCGCTGCCGCAGCCTCGTGTTGACGTTCAGCCGCTGCCGCAGTCTCGTGTTGACGTTCAGGACGTTCGCCAACCAGCTCAGTTGCCTCGACTTGACGATGAGCGTCAAGCACCGCAGTCAAAGGTTGTTTTAACTGCTCAGTCTAGGCAGTCAATGCAGTTCCGACGTGACGTCGAGCGTCCATCAACTCCTGTTGTTGTTGTTGGTCAGTCACAAGGTTCTCAGTCCTTTCAGCAGCGGCATGACGTCGCTTCCTCGACTGCTACTGCTGCTCCTTTGCTTGTGGACATTGCCTGTCAAGCATTGCCGTCGCGGCAGGTCTCTCCTTTTCATGAGACTCGACAATTGTCGGACGAGGTTCCTTCAGATGAGGAAGTTGCTGATCCTCCGCCTACTGATATTCCTTTGGGCAGTTTGTCAGACGGAGAAGAGCCTAAAGCTGCTCCGCCCTCTATGGACTTTAAGAAAATCATGTTGATTTTTACGGATCTTTTTCCAGACCATTTTGTACCTTCTGCTCCTCGTTCGCCTCCGTCAGAGTTTGCGCTAGGCCTAGCTGCTTCGAAGCCTTCGTTTACTAAGCTAGTGCTCTCTCGCTCTTCTAAGAGGGCTTTACGTTTGCTAGGCGACTGGTTGATCACCAGGAGGAGTTTGGGGAAGACTGCCTTTGCTTTCCCTCCTTTTAAACTTGCTTCTAGAGCGAGCGTCTGGTATGACACGGGAGAAGTTCTCGGCTTGGGAGTTCCTGCCTCTGCCCAGGGAGACTTCTCAAGCCTAGTAGACTCTCCCCGTCGCCTGGCCATGAGACGCTCTAAAGTTTATTGGTCCTCCTCGGACCTTGACCATCTCCTTAAAGGGGTGCTCGTCGAATTCAGCCTAGACTGCAAGTATTCCTGCTTATGATGCAGTGTGGCTATCCCGCCGTGGCATAGCAGGTTTGTTTCCCCAGAGAACTCTCCCTGCCTTCCTCTTGGCCGCTCAGGTGCAGGCTTCCGCCTCCTCTTCTGTTTGGAGGGCTGGTCAACTCCGGTAGGCTCGGGTTCGACCTTCTTCAGCGCCGGGACAAACTTCCGGATGCTTACCATGAGTGTGGGCTCATGGTGTTTTGCTTGGAGCCTTCTCTTCCTCTGCCTCAACATCTGGAGTATCTGGCCATGATATTGAGTCAACGGCCTTACCAAGTTGGAAACCCCGCTTCTCGTCCGTCCAGCGAGGTTAAGCAACGTCGGTACTTGGATGGGTGACCACCTGGGGACGCCAGATTCTGTTACCACATCCTCCGAGCCTTCCTTTCGGTTGACTGTGGCAAGACTGAGGAGAGTCGCAGTACCTGTTCTCAGTCAAGCAGAGCTTTCAGCCCTACCTTGGAACGTTTCCTAGTTCTCCTTTCCTCATTGACCCGTCTATAGTCCGAACGGTCGCCTCAGGATAAGTTCCATGTGGGGCGATCCAAGTTCCGGTGGCTTCAGGCAATGTTTAACCGGACTTCCTGGCCCCTATGGGACCAGCGGAACTATTAGACCTGCAATGGGTGTTGACCTAGGGAGCCTCTTGATGGTAGTGGATATTCTCGTCCTTTCCCCACATTCTTGATGCTGTTCTCGGACTCGTCAAAGGAAAGGGGGGTTGCATGTGCCGGTCCAGGCCTATGGTCAAGACCTGAAGGATACCTCTCCATCATTCAGGCAGGCTTAGGGGCCTTAGTCTGGCCCCTCTACAGATCCTACAGCTCCTGCCGAGTCGCCCCGTGAGCGTCGACTTCATGATTCTGGCGTATTCTAACCAGCAGGGGACGCATTTTCACACCTTCACATCTTGCAGTAGAGATACCGGGAGGATTGAGATTCTCTCAATACCACCATCGGCTCTCTCATTCCAGGCAGGGGAATGTTCTCTCAGACTATCCGAGCAGAGCCTTGTAGAGAGAGTGTACCTGGGGGTCTTTGACCTTGGGTAACCAGCAAGTACTGGTCTGGGGGACCTGATCGCGACAGCTTGGAACCTCAAGCTTCCGCTATTCTTCCCCTCAGTCTCAGACCCCGAGACTCTGGCAAGATGCATTCCGGTGATGGTGGGACAACTTCGACGCCTGCGTCTTCCCTCCTTTTTGCCTGTGGACAATGGGTCTCAACAAGACCAGGTTGTCTGTCAACCTTTCAATGGGAGAGCTCCACTGGGACTATGCGCAGAACGGTTTCTGGACCCTCTGCTTCCCCTGACGGAACTCCCGGGAGAGCTTCTCCCACGGCGCAGACTACTCAAGCAACCACACTGCGACATCTCTCCCGAACCGGGGCGTCGCTTCGGCTTCATGCCTGGAGGCACTACGCCTCCTCCTCAAGAAGAGACAACCCGCTACAGTCGCGGTACGGAGGTCGCGTCATCTGCGATAGTCATCCACAGGGGTCTCCCAGGCAAAGTGAAGAGTCTAAGGTGGTTGGTGCCGTGGGAGATATACCTCTTCCCTTGAGGCCTCTTCTCCAGCAATAACGGTCTTATTGCCTTTCGGCGGGAGGAAACTCCTTTCCGCTCTCGGCAATGAAGCCTGTCGCTCAGCCTTTCCCTGACCTTCAGGCTTAAAGGAATAACTTTTTCCTGCCCGCTGGATCTATCCTCGCTCATGCGAAGCTACGATCGTCCCTGCCCTAGTCGGAGGAAGACCTCCAACTTGGAGCATGGCTCGGACTTTTAGTCCTTTAAGAGATCTTCTCAAGACCCTTTACGACAGGCCTCGGATTGTATTCCGCCTTGGGTCTCCTGCTCACTCTGGCCACGGCCAGTGTGTAAGCAATCTTCTTGGTCTCTTACGACTCCCCCCTTTCTAAGGAAGAGGGGAAGGCAACATTCAGGCTCGCTCCTGAGTTGTTGGCTAGACTCAGAATCTGGGGGTCCCGGCCCTTCGGTCCGATTCACTCAAGATTTCGAGTCTCCATTCTGTATCTGATGTCCCAAGACCTTCTCTTTCTTGCCAGTAAAGGAATCGAGAGGTTAGCGCTGGGAACAGCTGCAGTTTGTCCTCAGTTGCAGCCGATTTGGGAGCACAAGGAGGACATGGGGGAGAGTCACCAGTATACCTCTTCAGCCCGGACTCAAGGACATTCATCTCGACCTGTCTCCAGACCCTCCCTCGTCACGTCGCCCTACAGCACGATGTTGGATACATCGCAACGTCCCTCGCCTTCGAGTAATACTACTCTGTGACGCAGGTGCTACAAGCTGGAGTCTGGAAGCGTCTAATGACCTTCGCAGCCCGCTTCCTGCAGGGCGTGACCCATAGGAGTCTCGATACGTTTTCTATCGCTCTGTGGTGGCTACACAACAGCTGGTCTAACCTCAGGCTCCTTTTTGGACAGGTAGCAGAAGGTTGAGGGCATTGTTATCAGGTTTTAGTCTGCATGAACGAAAGAAGTATGTCTGGCCCTTACTTCTTTCTTCATCATCCCCTCTACAGGGAAGCAGCATCCTGACGAGGTGGTATTGGGAACGTCCTAACCCAGAGTTCCTTCTGGAACTCCAGGTCAACTGCCTAGGACGGGTCACACTTCTTCCTTCACACACAAGCTTACGTAGGCCACATGGTTCCTTGCGGAGCAAGGAACTTGTGAGGTGCAGGGACTCCTTTTATCGAGTGCGACTCACTCGGATTCTGAGTCCCCGGGTAAAGCCAAAGCCAGTATGGCTGGGGACTTTCCACCCTACCTAAGGGGTAAGTCACCCTGTGTAAATAGCGTGGTTTGTATTTCGGTTACGGAACAAATGACAAATTCGAAGATAATTTGTATTTTTCCTAACCATACAAACCTTAGCTATTTACACATATTTGCCCGCCAGCCCTGTCCCCCAAGACAAGTCCTACCTCTAAGTGAAAGTGAGCATTCATCTGTGTGTGAGGGAGGGGAGGGGTAGCTAGCTACCACTCCCCTACCCCCCCGCTAACTAGCGCGGGGGTAATACACCCTCGTTAAATTCTAATGGCTCGCCATTTCAGCTGCGCTAAAAGGTAAACGCTGTGTAAATAGCTAAGGTTTGTATGGTTAGGAAAAATACAAATTATCTTCGAATTTGTCATGTTTTTGCTACTCTTACTCTACATTGGGTTTGAGGTGTAAGTGTTAACTTTTAATTCAGTTTACATAAGAATTATATAATATGGAGCAGAATTCCTTAGCCATAGAATAGCCTGGGTTATTTTACACCCAGGGGTGGCTCATTAGGCTGGTTAATCTCTTTCCTTTAAATAGTAATATGCATTCCCCTAATTGATATTATTGGAGGCCTTTCTCTTCCTTTTACTGCTGCTCTTATCTCCCCATTGTTTATGATAATGAACCATACCCCACCGCATCCACTGGCGTGATATAGTATGGTACGTACATCTTTACGAAGTGTAGTTGATATGTAATTTTACTTTCAAAATTTGGTGTTTCTTTCATCAAAACACCTTCGTTCTTCATTCCAAATGCCCAGCTACTTTCAAGCTCATCAACCCTATATTCGGCAATCATTCTAGAACAACTTTGTCTGTCTGTATAGATTGCCTTACCTTGTGTAAGACCCGGGCTCAGAACAACTTTGTTGTGTAGGTTTTAGAAAGATAGAAATTACGATAGAAATTTATCGATTTATTTTACAGAATACAGTATAGCCATATACATAATTAGTATTGTATCCCAATTAGCATACAGTAATATACGGTACTATTTTATTGTGCAGAAAATTATAAATATTTACAAGTTGATTTAGAAATAAAAGAAAATAGGACTAGTAATTTTGAAGCCATGAAAGAACAAGATCTACTTTTCAGCCAAGTCCTCGGCAAATTTGTCGGTGATAAACTACAAAGACAAGGGCAACTAAATCTACAAGATAAAACTTATAACATGTAAATTTGCTTCCTTAATGTAGGTCCGGCTGAACAGTTCTGTTTTCTCTATCGCTGTTTTTAACGAAGTCTTTGAGCATAGTCATTACTTCGTTATCAAATTCCAGCGGAGTCTCACGAACACCTGTATAAGAAACAAATGGACGTTAGCCATTAAAAGTTAGAGACTATAATTATAAGTTTCATATTCAAGTGAATTTGATATTTATTCAACGTACTACTGTATATGTACATGCTTTACTAGCCAATTTAATCTAGTTTTGATATATGTACAAGTATTTCATACTCAGATGTTACACACCCTTCCTCATTAGGAAATTTTAATTTATAAATATTACATAAAGTAATGACAGATAAAGATTATATATGCTTAACTTACCAAAGTTATAGATGATGCCCAAACAGTAAATCTATTCAAAACTATTAAGTGTACAGTGCTTTATTAAAACAGAAATTCTTACCTGTAGCCCAATAATATATCTCCCAGTCATTTGAAGGCAGGTTAATCAATCGATCATACATGGATAACTGTTCTTCGGACATGGCCGACAGAAATCGATGAGCAAATGAGCTAAGCAGCAGACCATTCTCCAACATTCCTCGCTTCCTTGACTGGTACTGGAGCCTGTGAAAGTAGAGTTTGTTACAGCACATTTTTGACAGACAGGAAATTAAACTATTGTAAATATCCTACACTAATTATCATCATGGATTCGTATGTAAATTCATATTTTTGTAGCTATTGCCCTTATATGGTGAAATAATATTACTGAATTATTGGTACAACACAGTATATCCATTACATGGTAAGAGTTGAACTAAAGTATTCAATCTTTCAATTCACTGTACCTTGCTTTTTTCAAGTGAATAGGTTCGCCAACTTTCTCTTCATACATTGGGATGACTGGTTCTGTTATGTGCGAAGGCGCTGGGTACAGATCTCCACTGTCCTTAGGTGTATCGCTAGATGCTCGATAACACTGAAAAATTAAAAATAAAAACGGATAAAATTAAAATCTTACATTTTATGGGAATTTATTTAATAAGTTGTTTCCCATAATAAAAACTTATCAAATCTAAGCACTCCTATTTCATTACACTTTTTTGTTCTTTGTAGCATATCAGTATTGGAAGTAGTAGTTCTACAGTATATAATCTTTTACGAAAACAGTTAAAAAGTTTGATCAGAAATAACTACTGCACAAGGAAATATTTCCAAAACAAAGATTTGTATGAAATTTACTTCCACATCACTTGACATGTGTGATATTCACAAAAAAACAAAACCTGTTAACACAATGAATAGCTGAAGTTCATTTTACATTTATAATTTAAGAGATATATCATCAAAATTCATAATGTATAAAATAGATAACTAGCAAAAAATCTTCATAATAAGGAAGCCAGTAAGGGAAGAAGCCTGATAACTTGAGATTTATTAGATTGAAGGGTTACTAAAGCGACCTCTCCATTAGCTGACATAATTATCTTAACACTTTTTAGCAAAGTAAATTTTTAAAGTCATGTTCAACGACCTTCCACTTGACGTCAAGAATAGCAAAAATGTGGCAGCTTTCAAGAAAAACCTGAGGACTTATCTTTTTAGTGACCTGAAAACTATTAAGCCTGAATACAAATGCTAGCGAAATAACTGATAAGATACAGAGCGAAATATTAACTGGAAAGAAACTATTTTTCACATACCAAGGCCCGCCTGAACAGACTTTTAGTGTCTGATGGAGGGCGAGAAATAAACCCGTAAAAGTAAAGTGCCACCATTTACCCATCATGAATGACATGTCACTGCTTAGTTTAGTTATTCTTTTTTTCTTTTATTAGGTTAGCAGCTACAAGTTGGGATATACTTTATGTTAGGTTAGCAGCTACTGCTTGGGATATGCCATTGATGTCGTCTCTCTCAGTATGCACAACCATTCTGCAGTTGTACCGGAAGAAATGTATAAAGAAATGGAGGCACTCTTTTAAAGGTATGCATTTTTAACCTGAACAATGTTATTCATTAACAAACTGTGATGGCAGCAAGTATTCCCTTGTGTAGTTTAAAATTGGCTTCACCGCTTGAATAAAATATTCTATTAGTAAAACATACATAATCAAACAGACCACTTCAAACACAATAATTTGAGCCCCACAACCTATACTCGGCAACTAATGTCCTGAAAACTTTACTGAAAAATTCAAAATTCGAGCAACTTCGGACGTTAATTTCCCATATTCTATGCGATTAAACCATGGTTCCAACTTACAGTTATCTTCCAAGTAACCAATAAGGGTCATTTTCATCTTCCACGTGACCAATCGGGGTCATTTACAGTCATGTGACTTTTTTTTATGGGATATCATCCCCCACCATTGCTACTAATGATATGCTACTTTCAAAATTTTGAGAGAACTGTTTCTTGGTTCAGAAGAAAGTTATTATTGGAATCATGCCAAATATATGGCTATATCCCTTTTGGAGAAAATAAGAGTTGTAATTGGTATATTCATAGTCATTTTGAACGATATTGATGCTGATAATCATTGGAAACCTGCATTTTGAGTTATAAGAACGAGTGAAACACAAAGAGATAGGGCTTAAAAACCATATTTCACTGGGAAAGCTGATATAAGAATGCGACTCACCTTTCGGTACATTAAAGACAAGTAAATATACATGAGTATAATAAGGCTTACTGAGAAAATAAAAGTATTCTTGGTGTCATAACACGTGCTTGGAGATGATTACGATAAATCTGCATTCTCTGAGTTATAATGATGTGAAACACGCAAAGCTAAGAGTGAAAAACCAATTCACATATGAAAAAATGCAGATAAAACATAAAACATTCTTTATTAGTTAGGGTGAGGTACAGAAAGGTTAGGCTAGGTTTTGTGAAGTTAAGATGCTTGAAGTGAATGCAGTTCGTTGTGACAGACATAAACTTTCCTATTATTGGTTAAATTGATTTTATTTTTGTGTGGAAAATGTTTATCTTGGTCTGAAGTATATGGCGCTAGTTTTACGATTTACGGAATATTGTGAATTAGCGTTGCATTGTCAGGAGAGAAGCCGTTTAAGGAACAAACATAAGGTCAAGACTCAGTCTTGGGGTAAACTAAGGATACGGCATAGTGACCTCAACCCCGTCCCCTGCAAGTAAGTATACGGCTCCTAGGATAAGTTAGGTTAGGTAAGCAACCTTTCGAAATTTTACAACGGGTCTGCCCCAACGGAATACAAAAAGCTCCGCTGCTATAATAAAACTGAAATACTGTCTGAAATACATAACATACGTAGCAGTAGGCTAAAGCCATTAATACTTACTAATACTGGCAGTCTTCGTTCATTCATCTTCATTACAGACAATCGGCGAATCGCAAAACGTCCTAGAGCTGCCATTTTTACTTGATGTGCCAATTTAACCTTCAAAATGAAGTTATACTGCAAGTTACAGACCGAGTTACTAGATTAGTACGTTGTACCTCACCAATTTCGTTAACAAATCACTGTTACAGAACTTAGCTTACGTAATGTTTATGTAAAGCAGAACTACGATAGTAGTAGTAATGTACACTTAATTACTTTAAACGGCACTTCATATACTCAACGGTGGTTCAGTTTCTTTTACTTTAACTCTATATTTTCTTTTTCTATTTAGGCTGATGGATATCCTAGTAATTTTAATTCTTATAGAAATAAATGACATAATATTCTTTCAGGAGTAAATTGCTGTAAACTTTAATCCAATCCTCATATATCGCAATGCAGCCTACCAATTCAGTTTACTTAGATAAGACCTTTTTATATTGAATATGGATATATTTCACATTAATAATTTTTCCCCTTATTTTAGTCTTTAATTCTGTATGTTATTAAATTTACTGAAATATAGGCGAAATTGAGTTTAAAATAAAGTTTCATTAGTACTGTAAAATACTGTAGTTTTCATTAAATTTGATTTTCTTTCAAAAAAATTAATTTAGTTTTCTATAAGTCAAATATTATAGACTAATGTAAATGGGACTTTGGGCCCCTTTTAAACGTATGTAAATTTTAACCAATAGTTATACAAAACCCTTTGGGAACCCAGCAATTTTTTTTTTTTTTATTTTGTTTTAGCTAAGATTCTAATAAAAAGAGGCGATAGAAATCCTGTGTTTGAAAGGAAGCTCCAATCTATTCTATTATGTTCGTAATACTAGGCAGGCAGTTAATTCTAATAGCCAGGCCTTCTCCATCATGAGGCTCAATACTACACAGTATTCTAGAAGTTTTATTCCATCCGTTGCCAATTTGTGGAATGATCTTCCTAATCGGGTAGTTGAATCAGTAGAACTTCAAAAGTTCAAAGTTGGAGCAAATGTTTTAAGTTGACCAGGCTGACATGAGTCTTTTTTGTAGTTTATATATGACATATCTGTTTTGACGTTGTTACTGTTTTTAGAATGATTTATTGTTAATTTATTCTCATCATTTATTTATTCCCTTATTTCCTTTCCTCACTGGGCTATTTTTTTCCTGTTGGAGCCCTTGGGCTTATATCATCTTGCTTTTCCAACTAGGGTTGTAGCTTGGCTAATAATAATAATAATAATAATAATAATAATAATAATAATAATAATAATAATAATAATAATAATCGGTTGTAACTTTTCTTACGCAGAGCTAGAGATGACACACGTATATACCTCTACACAAGTACGTGGTATTTAATGAATTCGTCTATAACGAAGAAAGGTAGGCTATATAAGTATGGTTTCTTAAATGCCCGTGAATATATAGTTGGTTTCATTACACGGATTTTAATAACCAATGATTTTTCCTTCAAAATATATTGTTTTGAAGAAATTTAGCTGGATGGGTATTGACAAGTCTTGGGATCATAGTCATAGTAATCTTTTATTTTTGATAGACAGTTTTTTTTTTATTAGGTTTACATAATAGGAAAAGAAGTGTATTTGAAGACTACTTATCTCAGACAAAAAATTAATTTATCTAAGGTAAAAATGTAAATCAGAATAGCCATCAGTTGTGGCTTATATAATGTACAAAAATCATAATCATTGTATTATACAACACTTTATAGTAATTATTTTTTTTTCTAAATCAAGGTGTTTTGACTGTAAAATTTATACAAATCTGAAATTTCTACGTTACAAGACATTTCTATGACAGAATTTGAACTCATAATCCTTATCATAAAATGTTAAAATCAATTATTCCAGAGATGGTTTAGGCATTGCCTTGTGTTTCATGATCAATATTATTTAATTTTAAACTCAAAATAGTTATAGAAATACGTAAGCCTATATTTGAGTGGTGTTTTTAATAATTATACCCTTTAGGAGTAAAACAAGTGATGATAGAGGTGTGTCTATTTGCGAACACAGTCTATAGCGTACATGAAATTATTCCACGTGAATAAATTTTCTTATAAAGTTTATTTGATTGAAGCACGTGAACCACAGAATGGCGTAGCTACTTTAATGCACATAATGCAGGATTACTGTGGTTGCAAGTGAAGATAAAATAGAAATTAGAATAATAATAAGGGCCTACGTAATATATATTTAATATATATAAAATCTATACTCAATCTAGAACTTATAGAAGTTAAGGCACTTTCTAATGATAGTTTATGTATAGTTTATTTCTAGTTTTTTTTTTTTTTCGTGTGAAATTGTCTCCTGTCACTTTATTTTGATATATTTCTTTAAAAAAAAAAAGTTGGTTAACTAATATCGTACAGATATTCAATTTAGGTAGGATAACATTTATATTGGCAGTAATTAAGTAGGATAATATTTATATTGGCAGTAATTAAGTAGGATAATATTTATATTGGCAGTAATTGAGTAAATAATATTTATATTGGCAGTAATTAAGTAGGATAATCTTTATATTGGCAGTAATTAAGTAGGATAATATTTATATTGGCAGTAATTAAGTAGGATAATATTTATATTGGCAGTAATTAAGTAGGATAATATTTATATTGGCAGTAATTAAGTAGGATAATATTTATATTGGCAGTAATTAGGTTAGATAATATTTATATTGGCAGTAATTAGGTAGGATAATATTTATATTGGCAGTAATTAAGTAGGATAATATTTATATTGGCAGTAATTAAGTAGGATAATATTTATATAGACAGTAATTAGGTAGGATAATATTTATCTTGACAGTAATTAGGTAGGATAATATTTATATTGACAGTAATTAGGTAGGGTAATATTTAAATTAGCAGTAATTAAGTAGGATAATATTTATATTAGCAGTAATTAAGTAGGATGATATCTATATTGGCAGTAATTAGGTAGGATAATATTTATATTGGCAGTAATTAGGTAGGATAATATTTAAATTAGCAGTAATTAAGTAGGATAATATTTATATTAGCAGTAATTAAGTAGGATAATATTTATATTGACAGTAATTAGGTAGGATAATATTTATATTGGCAGTAATTAGGTAGGATAATATTTATATTAGCAGTAATTAAGTAGGACAATATTTATATTGACAGTAATTAGGTAGGATAATATTTATATTGGCAGTAATTAGGTAGGATAATATTTAAATTAGCAGTAATTAAGTAGGATAATATTTATATTAGCAGTAATTAAGTAGGATAATATTTATATTGACAGTAATTAGGTAGGATAATATTTATATTGGCAGTAATTAGGTAGGATAATATTTAAATTAGCAGTAATTAAGTAGGATAATATTTATATTAGCAGTAATCAAGTAGGATGATATCTATATTGGCAGTAATTAGGTAGGATAATATTTATATTAGCAGTAATTAGGTAGGATAATATTTAAATTAGCAGTAATTAAGTAGGATGATATCTATATTGGCAGTAATTAGGTAGAATAATATTTATATTGGCAGTAATTAGGTAGGATAATATTCATATTGGCATTAATTAGGTAGAATAATATTTATATGGGCAGTAATCAGGTAGGATAATATTTATATGGGCAGTAATTAGATAGGATAATATTTATATTGACAGTAATTAGGTAAGATAATATCTATATTTGCAGTAATTAGGTAAGATAATATTTATATTGACAGTAATTAGGTAGGATAATATTTATATTCGCAGTAATTAGGTAGGATAATATTTATATTGGCAGTAATTAGGTAGGATAATATTCATATTGGCAGTAATCAGGTAGGATAATATTTATATTGGCAGTAATTAGGTAGGATAATATTCATATTGGCAGTAATTGGGTAGGATAATATATATATTGGCAGTAATTTATATAAAAATACAATTTGAAATCATTTAAACATATCTTTTCAATATACTATAGCCTCCCACATAAAACGTTTTCTTTACAATGTTTTGTAGATCGTTTTCTTTGACTAATGTAAATGGATAGAGCAGTTGCGTTCATAACGCAACTTTGGTCAATAAAAGACGACAAATTTACACACTTCACTCATATATATCAAATGGTGCTATAGAAAAAGTATATTATAGTTTAATCAGTCTATCAGAGAATAATATGAATATATCGTAGCCAAAAAATGCAAGATTTTCATCTAATGGAAAGAACCATACATTGGTGGCGGTCTCTGATTGGTTAAAACGAATCTTTGCCAAAATCACTCACTTTTAGGGAAATGTCTCTTAATAAGGACATTTTATCTTTTCGGGGCCAAAAATTTGGATACCTGATTATTCCCATTTATCTAGAATTCAATATTAGCTCATTAAAATCACCAGTGTTTCTCAGAATTTAACGATAATTACCCTTATAGATAAATAAATATTCAACAGTAGAAATTTAGCTTCAATATAAGTTAGATTAGAAATGGAAAAATTTAGTATGCAATAAGAATTGATTTCTATGAATGGCTTGCGTTTTGTTAAGTGTATAAATGACTCAATGTAATTATGATTTTATGAATAATATTTTCCAGAGCGCACATTAAAATCAAATCACAGGTAGGCTTGAAATTTTGCTAATTTTTTTTTTTTAGATTTTGTTTAAAAGTAAATACATTGTACAATATGATCAAAGATATAAGTTAAAGTATATATATATATATATATATATATATATATATATATATATATATATATATATATATATATATATATATATATATATATATATATATATGTGTGTGTGTGTGTGTGTGTGT
This sequence comes from Palaemon carinicauda, assembly GCF_036898095.1. Classification (NCBI taxonomy): domain Eukaryota; kingdom Metazoa; phylum Arthropoda; class Malacostraca; order Decapoda; family Palaemonidae; genus Palaemon; species Palaemon carinicauda. The sequence continues at coordinate 58,842,499 of NC_090750.1, read as the reverse complement.
GTGTGTATATACACACACACACACACACACACACACACACACATATATATATATATATATATATATATATATATATATATATATATATATATATGTGTGTGTGTGTGTGTGTGTGAGTGTGTGTGTATATATATGTGTGTATGTATGTACACAAACACACACACACACACACACACACACACATATATATATATATAAATATATATATATATATATATATATATATATATATATATATATATATATATATAATTTAGTTCTGATTCAATTGTGAGGAAGAATATTTGGAAATTTAGTTCTGTTTGGGGATATTTTAGGGACTGTTTGGTGTCTAGGGGACACCAACTATAGACCGGGTCCAGCACACTACAATCGTAGACACAGAGGAAGAAAGTCTTGTTTGTTAACTAGTGCTCCAATGAAAATAAAGACAGTTGGTAAGAACACACTGATTTTTAGTCTTATTTTACAATCTTGTGGATATTTTATTACTTCAAATGCTGGAGATTCGAATATGTACCGATTTTCCGTTAATACGTGATACTGTAATTTCTAGTGAATTTGAAATTGTTGTAAGAAATGGATGAGCGATGGCCATTTTGGCACAGCCATATTCAGGAATGGATGAAGCTCAAGATAATGAGTTGGAGAAATGTATGGTTAATTTATTTTGCTAGAAATTAAAGCCATACATTTACTCGATGTTGTTATAGTAGAGACCTTGATATTGGCGAAGATATGTTATATACGAGATTTGCGAAAATCGTTTATAAAAGTCTAGTTTCGAATTTGTGAAAGGTTATCATATGAAGTTGTACAGTAGTGGTTTCCTGTATTTTCACTTAAAAATTCTACGCCGATGCAGTGTGATTTGAGTTTCAATTAGAACATTACAATACATTTTAATCGTGGGGCTTACTGTAAGAAGAAATGGAGATGTTACCAGTGCCAAGGTCATAATTATGTAATCCATTCCATATTCAATATCACATTTTTTTTTTAATTTATTTTGAACACTAGGTGAAATTAAAAGGCGCTACCTTCGAAAAACTCGGGTAATTTTATTTCTTTTTATTTAGAATTGGTGTGGTTTTTAATTACGTTTTTATTCATGGAACTCAAATTGGGCAGATTTTCCCCGTATCATTTAAGTTAGCAAGCTGTTAGTGTTGATATATAGCGAAAACCCTAGTATTCTTATGCCAATTATTTGTGAATTGTAGGTAATGGGTGTAGGATTGTTGAGGTATCTTGCCTAAGGTCGAAATTCAGCAATTCAATCCTTCGAAGCCCCCCTGGGTAAGGATACGGCTTTTAGCATAGGTTAGGTGGGTTTTTTAAGTTAGCTTCTCCCGCCAAAATCGTTTTTAGAACGACGGCCACAGTTCAGAATATTCCCGTTTTCTACGGGATCTGGGTGTCACCCTACAAAGGCTCCGACATTTCTAATGAATATTTTAGAACGCAGGTATTTAAATGTGAAAGTTTTAGCTTAAGATATCTGGTTAATATTTTATACAGAATAACAGTACTGGTGTTGAATGACGTTTTGAATTTGATAAGGGGAGCATATCGATCAGATGTTTTCATTTTTTTTTAAATTGCCAGGCTGTTGCTGTGATGAATTACGGAGAACTACCGTAATTTATGCCTATTTTTTTATTTACTTTTTTTTTGCGATGCATATATGTAAGAAGGTCCGGGAATTTTAATTGATAGTTACTTTAAGGACTGCTTTTAATTTTTTTTGTTTGTTAGGCTGTTGCTGTGATGAATTATAGCGAATTAACGTAATTTATGCTTATTTTTTGCGATGCTTAAATGTAAAAAGGTCCGTGAATTGTAAGTGATAGTTACTTTACTTTAAGACTGCTTTTCATTTTTTTTTTTAATTGTTAAGTTGTTGCTGTGATGAAATACAGCTAATAACGGTAATTTATGCATGTTTTTTTTTTTTTTTTTTTTTTTTTTTTTTGCAATGTAAAAATTTATAAAGGTTTGTGAATTGTAAGTGATAATTACTTTACTTTGAGGACTGATTTTATTTTTTTTCTAATTGTTAGACTGTTGCTGTGATGAAATACAGCGAATAACGGTAATTTATGCCAATTATTATTATTTTTTTTTTTTTCAATGTAAAAATGTAAAAAGGTTTGTGAATTGTAAGTGATAGTTACTTTACTTTGAGGACTGCTTTTCTGGTCATTTAATTCAAAAGGCATTCAAAATTTCACACCGCATATTTTTTTTTTCTTTTTTCAAAGCAGTTAGGAAACAAGTTGTTGGATAGTTATTACTTGACATAAATACAGCCAGTTGATAACTCAGAGACAATGCATAATGCATAAAAAATCATTATTTTACCAATAAACCAACTAAATCCATTGCAATGACTTACAACGTATCTATACGTGTATATGATTTTTTATGCAAATATATAGTTTTACAAACATAAACGATCTATAAAATTTAAGATTTGTTTTAAATATTTTTTATAGCCTCGGCCTCATTCAACAGCAGCCATCGGCAATTCAGCATTAGTACAGCTTTGCATTTTGTTGAGTACATGAAAGATTTTAAAATTCTTTCCTTGGTGCCTATCATGTACTTTTGTCTCTTATTACTTACCACGCCTGCCAGGTATTTTTCCATTCTCTCTCTCTCTCTCTCTCTCTCTCTCTCTCTCTCTCTCTCTCTCTCTCTCTCTCTCTCTCTCTCTCTCTCTCTCTCTCTCTCTCTCATATCTTGTTAGTAAACCCAAAGGTTTCACGAGTGGAGGTCTATTCCCGTCTAAATACTGTTAAAGTCAAGGCTGTTTCATTTCAGTGTTCCTGGAATATGGTTAGTAACTTTTCCATATCCTTCAAGTTAAACTGACATTGATATCCCTCTTAAGCAGTTAGGAGTTTAATACTATGTAAAATTACGAGAACATTCTCCATCAAGAGGCTCAATACTACGCAATATTCTAGAAGTTTTATTCCAGCTGCTACCAAGTTGTGGAATGATCTTCCTATTCGGGTAGTTGAATCAGTAGAACTTTAAAGGTTCAAACTTGCAGCAAATGTTTTTACGTTGATCAGGCTGACATGAGTCTTTTATAGTTTATATAGGACATATTTGTTTTTGACATTGTTAATAATTTATAAATGACATATCTATTTTGACGTGGTTACTGTTTTTAGAATGATTTATTGCTAATTTGTTCTCAAAATTTATTTATTTATTTCCTTTCCTCACTGGGCTATTTTTCCCTGGTGGAGCCCTTGGGCTTATAGCATCTTGCTTCTCCAACTATGGTTGTAGCTTGGCTAATAATAATAATAATAATAATAATAATAATAATAATGATAATAATAATAATAATAATAATAATAACAATAACGAGTTTTATATAAATTCGAGAACAGTTTTTATTTGATAATTTCTCAAACATTGGAAATCTCTTCAGTTGGAGTAATCAGAAGATTCCAGACGACTCCGTTTAACAAGCGACTTCGCTGCCTATCTTGGAGTTGTCCAGTCCAGAGTCAATACAGATAGGGTCTGTTCAACTCAGTCGGTGGGGGCGGAGCTAATACCGTGACGTCATTGGAGGTGCTAGGCTGATTTTCTCCATTGAAATAACATAGGGGTCTTTAGTATTTAGACATTTAATCCATTACATGGCGTGTTAGATACAATTTTTAAAAATATTTTACTTGCATGATGTTTGTCTAATACAGATTGTCATTTATTCACCAAGCATTGGTTCAGTCCTTCGACAAAGCCAGCTCCGCACGGTACATTAAACGATGTTAACTTTTTATGGTATATTCTCTTTATTATGATCCAATCTTTGCATTGTAGTCATTTATAGACACCGGTTTACAGTACGATTTTATTAATTGTTCCCATACCTATCTGGTTGAATCTCTCTCTCTCTCTCTCTCTCTCTCTCTCTTGCATAAAATATTTAAGTTCTTTAAAATCCGTGTTATGAAGGTTGGCCAACCTTCATTTAAATTTTTAGGCTTGAAGGTCTCATATTTTCTTGACATTAATTACAACATAACTGTAACCAGAAGTGTGTAGTTCCTTGTCTGTTGTTCGTCCAGTTAGGCAAAGGTGGTTGTCTGTAGTTTTGTTCCAGATAGGAAGACTGACCACTTGAAGTCAGTGGTTATGAAGGATTCGATTTTTACCCGAAAAAAAAAAGTTTTTCCATATTTATCCCCATTTTCAGTGATATGAAGGCAGTAGTTGACTCTTTATTGCACTAGTTCATCTCAAATGTCTGAGCAATTAAAGCTTTCATGAGCACATTACTCCCTGTAATTTCCTTAAGTAGTTGGGGTGGCCTATTGGAAACGTCCCTGCCTGGTAATCACCAGATTGGCTATGAAGGCCCACTCAAAGTCATTAGTTCCTTTATTGTCTTCAAGGGGAGCCAACAGGTCTATCTGCGAAGTCATCAGCAGCCATTGTCTGGTCCTACTTGGTCCTAGTTTGGTTGGAGAGGGGTCTTTGGCGGCAATCATGTGTGTATATGGTCAGTCTCTAGGGCCTCGTCCTGCTTGCCAGGGCAATGTCACTGCCCCTTGCCTCTGCCATTCGTGAGTGGACTTTAAACCCTTGAATATGCTTCATGCACTAATACTATCTTCATGCTCTGTGGACTTTGAAACAGAGTCGAAGGTCTGATGAAATCCCAAAGTGTGTACTTCAAGCAGACTGGAATGGGATTTTGCTTGATCTTTTAGGCTTGAATGGGTCGCAATTGTATAGTAGTGTTGATCCTGTTGTCCCTTTGGAAAACGCGTTTCATTATGTTTACACAGTTCTAAGAAACCATCAGGGCAGGTTTATCAAGTTGGATAAATATACTCAAGGCTATAAACTCCTCATACACACTGACGAAATACAACAATATCATGAAATGTTAGTAGTAATTATAACAAAAATCCATCATATAAATTCTATGTTATTAACAAATATAACAGGAGTTACAGAAAAGGTAGAGTAAGCGACGCCGGAGAGACTAAGAAAGAGGGTTACTGGAATAGACAGAGGGAGGGAAGGTGAGGAGAAGGACGGGCGAGTGTGTAGGTATTCGAATTGCTTTATCTACTTACCCAATTCGCTTGGCTTGATCTTTACTATGACAAGAGTAAACGCCTCAACTAACGATATTTGCCAGTGCATTAAAGTATAAAAAATTAGGGTGAGGTCTATAGAGTGCTGTGGTATCATTTGGATTAAGTAATTAGTTTGGGAGATATTAAAGAAAAACATACTATATTTTTGCCAGAAATGCATAGTAGTTCCTCAAGTACTGTTGAAAATGTTTGAGTATACTTGTACTATAGTCAATTTATTTTAGTGAGGCAGATTTGCTTAGACTTGCAGGGGTGCTCTTTTAGCTCGGTAAAGTTCCTTGATAGCTGATGGATCGGAACTATTTTTGTCCGGATACTTCCGACCAATCAGCTATCAGGAAACTTTTAAGCTAAAAGGGCACCCCTGCTAGTCAGTGCAAATGTGCCTCACTAAAAAAAATTGACTATACGTATATCTTGAAATATCTCAGGGATTTATATGGACAAGTTATTCATAGGACAATATTTAATGATTCATTTAGTTTTAATTTCATTTTTAAGTTATTCTGTTTCCGAGGTGGATTTTGAGGAAAACCGTCTTCGGCGAAACTGGTGTCAATTGCTTGTCTTATCCTTTAAGCCAGAGGTTTTTCCTTTCTTCACTGTGCTATCTTCCCTGTTGGAGCCCCTGGGCTTATAGGATCCTGCTTTCCCAACTAGGGTTGTAGCTTGGCAAGTAATAATAATAATAATAATAATAATAATAATAATAGTAATACTCTTGAAATGACCGTTTCTTCGTAACGATTTAGACTTGGCTGTTTATTCATATAGATTAGTCTGTTTACTTTTACGGGTTTATTTCTCGCCCTCCATCAGACACTAAAGGTCTGTTCAGGCGGGCCTTGGTGTGTGAAAAATAATTTCTTTCCAGTTAATATTTTGCTCTGCATCATTATCAGTTATTTCGCTAGCATTTGTATTCAGGCTTAAGTTTTCAGGTCACTATTATTCACATAGCTTTGGCTGTTTATTCATATAGATTTGTCTGTTTATTTACATAGGTTTGGCTGTTTATTCATATAGATTTGTCTGTTTATTCCCATAGCTTTGGCTGTTTATTCATGTAGGTTTTTCTGTTTATTCATATATATTTGGCTGTTCGTTCTCTCTCTCTCTCTCTCTCTCTCTCTCTCTCTCTCTCTCTCTCTCTCTCTCTCTCTCTCTCTCGTTTGATGTTTCCTTTGTTTTATTTCGTCTTATTTACATTGATTCTCTCTCTCTCTCTCTCTCTCTCTCTCTCTCTCTCTCTCTCTCTCTCTCTCTCTCTCTTGATGTTTCCTTTGTTTTATTTCGTCTGATTTACATTGAATACGTCTCTCTCTCTCTCTCTCTCTCTCTCTCTCTCTCTCTCTCTCTCTCTCTCTCTCTCTCTCTCTGATGAAAATGTTCATCCAATTTTTATTAAAATTTGAGTTCGGTTCATTCCCCAAACCTAAATGTATTTATCCCCCTCAAAGTATTAGTTAATTAATTTTCATATCAGTATGATCCCTCTTAAGTAAATGAGTTTTGGACGCACGGGTTCACCCACGGCCATGTATAGAGATTCGCCCCAACAACCGATAAATATTTTGGGTGTTTACTCGTGAAACCATTGTAAAAATTGCTTCAATGCTGCGATGTTTGAAATAAATTTATGACGTTTATAGTCCCGCGACCAACAGGGGCCTCTACGGGACCTATCGTAATTTATTTTATCTTAAGTATTCCAAGGTATTTAGCATTTCATACTGCGTATTGCTCGTTTATTGTCAAATCCACATTATGGAAGCACTTAGAAACAAGAAAATCTTAATTTTACTCTTGAAAGACTTATTATTTTCAGTCTTTTGGTTGTCTAGTTGGAGCCAATTGTTTAGTCTTGGGGCCGCATATTTACTTGTTTGCTTGTTTTGGGTTTAAATCCAACCCTCCGCTGAAGTCGAGTGAACTACTACTCGGGCGGGTCCATATCAATCATCTAACGAAACATTTTCATTATAACTTACGCAATTCTTTGATTGTAGCATCTTTCAAATCATATGATCTTGTGAAAAGTTATGTCTTTAGTTTCTTCTTAAATTCAATTGCTTCCTTTAAGTCCTTCATTTTAGTTGGCAGTTTATTATGATGTCTAGGCGCACAGTAGCTGAAAGCCCTTTCACCAAATTTACTATTGTTCTTGGTTCAGATAGTCTGTTTGTCACTCATGTGTTTCTAGTTCTAGTTTTTTTTTTTCAGGCAATCTTTTAGATATCTTGGTTCATTTTCATCTGTAACTATTCTCGTGTCAATATGATTTGTTAGGAGAACAATATGTAAAAATTCTGATATTTTGGACGTCCGGTTCTGGTAATTTAAGTTATTGTACATATTTTAAACTCGATTCTTGTTTTTAATAGGCAGCCAGTGTAAATCAGTATAGGAGTGATCCTTTTCGCGGGATGGGACACCTTTTATTCATCTTGTTCCTCTGTTTTGTTTCGTAACTTTTCAAGTTGCAACTTTGGTAGATTGTGGAAGGTGGAGTTACAGTTGTCGGTCCTGGTAATAAGTTTATCACAAGTTCCTTTGTAAAATGTTCATCCAGATACTTCTACAGTATATAAAATCAATGTTTCTAAGGTGATATCCAGCAGTTTTTACATTATCTATTTAGGCATTGAATCCAGCAGTTTTTACATTATTTATTTAGGCATTGAATCTAGCAGTTTTTGCATTATTTATTTAGGCATTTAAAGACAGTCTTACAGGAAATGTTTTTATTATTTTACTTATTTATGAAAATGTGTAAGGTTCTCATTGCATTTTACTGCATTGGTTGCATTGAAGTTGAAATTACCCCTGCTAGATTTTGGCACTTCATAGTAAGCCTAGAGGCTGTCATTGTGTGTCTAATAATGTGATAGTCTTCGTTCCCCATTTAGATTGAGATTTTTTACATTTTTGGATATATACATATATATATGCTAAATATATTTGTAAAATGCTAAATATCTCACAAGACAACAGTATTAAGTTACAAATTTAGAATTGGTCAAAATTAAAAAAAAAGAACTGTTTCCTACAATATTAAAGGTTAATTAGTGCTCTCATAGTTGCTTTGAATATCTAGATATAAAATTATTTTTCTAAAGTTTTTTTTTTTTTCTCATTTCAGACAAGGCAAAGCTTGAAGAACGGAATGGTCATTAATATCTTAAGTCATTTCAATACATCTTTAAGTTTATATGATACAACCCAAGTTAACTCTAGGAATCAGACAAGCTTTAAGTTACTTTGATGAAATATAAAGCGATAATTTTAACTACATCGTGTGAGTTATTTTTTTCTTTCCCAACGCTAAATTCAGTAGTTGTATTTAAATAAGACAGCTTTTAATCATAACATCATTTAGAATATTATTATTAGTACTTGCTAAGCTACAACCTAAGTTGGAAAAGCAGGATGCTATAAGCCCAGGAGCTCCAACAGGGAAAATAGCCCAGTCAGGAAGGGAAACAGGAAAAATAGAAAACTTTAACAAAACAAGTGGAAAAAAAGTAGTGTGCCCGAGTGTACCCTCAAGCAAGAGAACTCTAACCCAAGACAGTGGAAGACCATGGTACAGAGGCTCTAACACTACCCAAGACTAGAAAACAATGGTTTGATTTTGGAGTGTCCTTCTCCTAGAAGAGCTGCTTACCATAGCTAAAGAGTCTCTTTTATGAAGTATAGTTTCAAGTATTTATTTGAGCGTTTTCTTTCTCTTAGGTAGTCATAGCTTACTGGAATGATATTTTAACTTCAGTAATGTTTTCTTATATAAAACAGCTTAATCAAAAATTTACTGCACGTTTTGTAAATCAATATTGCAAAATCAAGACAAATTCATTTTTGTTTAACTTAAAGATGAGAAATTAGTGGTATATTTGAATAAAAACCTAAATATCGAATTAAAATTATAGTTAAAGAACTGATCAACATAAGCTATTTGTAAAGTAGATAGAATTGAAGAAATTTCGTAATAGTCTTAAGAAATCTTGAATATGAAAATAGATTAAGAAAAAAATCAAAGTTTAGTCTTGTCAATTGTTTGGAGAATTTTGCTTTTCAATTAGTTTTAGTTTGCCTTATAACAACAAAAACAACAACAACAACAACAACAACAAACAACAACAACAAACAACCTTGGGTTGTATTGCATGGACTTTATAAGAGATGTATCGAAATGACTTAAATTCGTAAGCGACTTTTGTCTGTCGATTTGACCTAATATCCAGTTCAACATCAAAATGAAGTAATCGACGTAGAGGTAAGTTTATGCATGATTGAATTATTGATTTATTTTCCTTTTGTCTATATCCTTTACTTAACACTGTCTTCCATTATTATTATTATTATTATTATTATTATTATTATTATTATTATTATTACTTGCTAAACTGCAACCCTAGTTGGAAAAGAGGGATGCTATAACAGGGGCTCCAACAGGGAAAACAGCCCAGTGAGGAAAGGAAACGAGGAAAAAGATATTCTAAGAACCGTAACAACATTAAAATATCTCTTATATAAACTATAAAAACTTTAACAAACTAAGAGGAAGAGAAATAAGATTGAATAGTATGCCCGAGTATACCCTCAAGCAAGAGAACTCTAACTCGATAGTGGAAGACCATGGTACAGAGGATATGGCACTACCTAAGACCAGAGAACAATGGTTTAATTTCGGAGTGTCCTTCTCCATTGTTATGATGCTGTTGAAGATTTATTGATGTAGTTATTCTGCAAGACAGGATGAAAATAATCATGCAAGTTATGTAGTGACCCTGATTTGGGCACGTAATGAAGAGAGACTAGGAGTTATGTTGGGAGGAGGATGTTGGACATGGATGTTCCAAGTAGGAGGAGGAGGAGGAGGAGGGGGAGACCAAAGAGAAGGTGGGTGGAGTGTGTAACAGCAACTCTTCTAGAAGGACACTCCAAAATCAAACCATTGTTCTCTAGTCTTGGATAGTGCCATAGCCTCTGTACCATGGTCTTCCACTGTCTTAGTTCAGTTCTCTTACTTGAATACACTCTGGCACACTGTTCTATCTAGTTTCTCTTCCTTTTGTTTTGTTCAAGTTTTTATAGTATATATAGAAAATATTTATTTTGTTGTTTTTATTGTTCTTAAAATATTTTTTTTCCTAGTTTCCTTTCCTCACAGAGCTATTTAACCTGTTGGGGCCCCTGGCCTTATAGCCTCCTGCTTTTCCAACTAGTGTTGTAGCTTAGTATTTAATAAAATAATATGGAGGAGAAACTCCTCCCAGTGGAGGACATCGGAGACAGAAGAAATTAGAAACGGCTCTCTAGAAATAGTGACCCTGCATAGCGGGAAAAGCTTTAGTAGAAGTAATAGTAGTTATGTAGTGACAGGGTGTCAATTCATGTGATGTGAACATATCTGTCCAATATGAATTTTTTTAACATGTAATTGTATACTCAAAGAAGCACAATTTTCAATACTATCGAGGTCAATTGATATTTTAACAGGACAATGATCTTATAAGCCAATATCAATTCTTCTATTATTGGTGTTAAAATGGCTTTTCATGCTAGGCAATTTATTTGAATAAATATTGTCAAAAAAAAAAAAAATGTATATTAAGGTACCTTACATATTTAATGTGTACAATGATTTATCCAGTTTAGGAATTAATTGAATATTGAAATTTTGCAGGTTTCTGGTTAATAGCCTCTGCTAAGTATGCAGTCGGTTGTACTGCCTCTCCATCGCCATTGGAGGAATTCCCACGAGGAATTCCCACAAGAACAACCCCATCAAAAACCCTCACAAAGGGCTCCCCCATGAAATGGACCTCCACAAGAGGAGCCCCTGCAAGAGGAGCCCCCAGAAAAAGAATCCCATCAAGAAGAATCCCACCAAGATGAACCCCCCGCAAAGGGATCCCCCACAAAAGGATATCCAAAAGGATATCCATAAGAGTACCCACATCAAAAGGACCCCCAGAAGACCCCCAGAAGATGATCCCCATCAAGAGGACCCCCAGAAGATGATCCCCATCAAGAGGACCCCCAGAAGATGATCCCCATCAAGAGGACCCCCAGGAGATGATCCCCATCAAGAGGACCCCCAGAAGATGATCCCCATCAAGAGGACCCCCAGAAGATGATCCCCATCAAGAGGACCCCCAGAAGATGATCCCCATCAAGAGGACCCCCAGAAGATGATCCCCATCAAGAGGACCCCCAGAAGATGATCCCCATCAAGAGGACCCCCAGAAGATGATCCCTATTATGAGGACCACCAGATGATGATCCCCATCAAGAGGACCCCAAGATGATGATCCCCATCCAGAGGACCCCAAGATGATGATCCCCATCCAGAGGACCCCAAGATGATTATCCCCAAAGATGATCCCCATCCAGAGGACCCCAAGATGATTATCCCCATCAAGAGGACCCCAGGAGATGATCCCCATCAAGAGGATAACAATCAAGAGGATCCCCCCCACAAAGAGAACTACCTACAAAAGGGATCCCCATCAAGAGGACCCCCATAAAGAGGAACCCCATTAAGAGGATACCCATCAAGAGGACCCTCAGATGTTACCCATTAAGAGGACCCCCAGATGATCCCCATCAAGAGGATGATAATCAAGAGGATCCTCCACAAAGGGAACCACCTTCAAAAGGGATCCCCACAAGAGGGTCCCCCAGAAGAGGATACCCATCAAGAGGACTCCCAGGAGAGGATCCTATCAAGAGGATCCCCATCAAGAGGAACGCCAGAAGATGTTCTCCATCAAGAGGACACCCAGAAGATGTTCTCCATCAAGAGGACCCCCAGAAGATATTCTCCATCAAGAGGATCCCAGAAGATGATCCCTATCAAGAGGACCCCAGAGGATGATCCCCATCAAGAGGACCCCAGAGGATGATCCCCATCAAGAGGACCCCAGAGGATGATCCCCATCAAGAGGACCCCAGAGGATGATCTCCATCAAGAGGACCCCAGAGGATGATCCCCATCAAGAGGACCCCAGAGGATGATCCCCATTCAAGAGGACCCCAGAGGATGATCCCCATTCAAGAGGACCCCAGAGGATGATCCCCATTCAAGAGGACCCCAGAGGATGATCCCCATTCAAGAGGACCCCAGAGGATGATCCCCATTCAAGAGGACCCCAGAGGATGATCCCCATTCAAGAGGACCCCAGAGGATGATCCCCATTCAAGAGGACCCCAGAGGATGATCCCCATTCAAGAGGACCCCAGAGGATGATCCCCATTCAAGAGGACCCCAGAGGATGATCCCCATTCAAGAGGACCCCAGAGGATGATCCCCATTCAAGAGGACCCCAGAGGATGATCCCCATTCAAGAGGACCCCAGAGGATGATCCCCATTCAAGAGGACCCCAGAGGATGATCCCCATCAAGAGGACCCCAGAGGATGATCCCCATCAAGAGGACCCCAGAGGATGATCCCCATCAAGAGGACCCCAGAGGATGATCCCCATCAAGAGGACCCCAGAGGATGATCCCCATCAAGAGGACCCCAGAGGATGATCCCCATCAAGAGGACCCCAGAGGATGATCCCCATCAAGAGGACCCCCAGAAGATGATCCCCATCAAGAGGACCCCCAGAAGATGATCCCCATCAAGAGGGTAACAATCAAGAGGATTTCCCCACAAAGGGAACCACTCACTAAAGGGATCCCCACAAGAGGAGCACCCATGAGGGGCCTCCCAGAAGAGGATCCTATCGAGAGGATCCCCTTCAAGAGGAACCCCAGGTGAGTATCCCCATCGAGGAACCCCAGGTGAGTATCCCCATCGAGGAACCCCAGGTGAGTATCCCCATCGAGGAACCCCAGGAGAGTATCCCCATCAAGAGGACCCCCTAGAAGAGGATAAAATCAAGAGGATCCCACAAGAACACCCACAAGAGGAAAATCCAAAAGATCTCCAGAAGAGGATTCCCAAAAGACCACCTCCAGAACAGGACCCCCCATCAAGGGGATCCCCCATCAAGAGGACCCCCATCAAGAGGACCCCTATCAAGAGGATCCTCCACAAAGGGAGCCACCCACAAAAGCATTTACGAGGATCCCCATCAAGAGGACCCCCCAAAGAGAATCCTCCACAAAAACCACTCACAAAAGGGATTCCCCACATAAAGGATCCCCATCGAGAGGGCCCCCAGTAGAGGATCCCCACAAAGGGAACCCCCCTCAAAAGGGATCCACCATAAGAGGATCTCCAGAAGAGGATCCTCACACTAAAAGGATCCCCATAGGAGGAGCTCCCAAGAGGAGCCCGCAATAAAGGATCCCCCAGCAGTGGATCCCCCAGCAATGGACCCCCAGATGTGGACCCCCATCAAGAGGATCTCCCATCAGTGGACCCCCGGCAGAGGATCCCAAGATGTGGACCCCCCATCAAGAGGACCCCCCCCATCAAGAGGACCCCCCCATCAAGAGGACCCCCCCCCATCAAGAGGACCCCCCCCATCAAGAGGACCTTCCCCCATCAAGAGGACCTTCCCCCATCAAGAGAACCCAACCCATCAAGAGGACTCAACCCATCAAGAGGACCTTCCCCTATCAAGAGGACCCAACCCATCAAGACCACCCAACCCATCAAGACCACCCACCCATCAAGACCACCCCTAGAAGAGGATCCCCCCACAAGAAGATGCTTCACAAAAGGCACCACACACAACTGGAGCCCAACAAGCAAAATATGGTAAGTCAGATATTAGTCAAATATGAGTTTCTAGATTTATCATCACCTAATTCTTTGACAATTCTTTGAAACTTCTTTTTTAATTAGGACAGGGAAAACTGTACTACAGAAAGAATTAAACGTTTATTTACAGAAAGAGTATTTTAACACAATATGGTAATTTCTATAGATTATTATTTATTATATAAAAAGAAAGACCAATTATATCAAAGTTGAATTTCCTAGAAAGCTCGCAAAACTGGCAATTTTTTTTCTTAATATTGTGCAATAAAAATCTTTTGCAGTGCCCATTTATTTTGTACTGGTAAATGAAAAAGTACAAATTAAACTACAGGAATACTTTATCCTCATCTCTCACTTAAAGATTCATAACCCACATGCTGTTCTAACTGATTGGGAGTAATAGAAAAAATAAACCACTATTTATATATTTTAATTTGTTGTTAATTATTTTTTTTGGAGTTAGATATTCTATGAGGATAACGCTATGCAGTATGTTAGGGAAATAACAGGTAGTTTCTGTAAGGTTTTGACTTGACTATGCCCAGTTGTATTAAGAAAACTGTCCTGTTCTTTACAGATAGAATTTACTTAAAACATGAATAGTTCACACCACTCTGGTCAGTACAATGATACAGGCCTATACATCTTTCATTTCATTTATAACTTCCATCAGCATTTTTGAGTAGGGATTTGGCATTATTTACACATCACTGGGTCACAATCCTTGAAGTGCCACTCAGCCTACCTCTATTATCAGGTCTGCCTAACAGTAAATTTTGCTTGCTTTATATCAATCTCCTGTTATTCTTTGTCAAGAAATTGAGTATATATGTATACAAACCTCATAGTGTATCATGGAAACCAAGTTATAGTGCTGAGTACTCAAGTTATTCTTTCTTGTTGATATTTATTGCTAAAAAAGTTGTTCCCAGTTGTAAATATAAAATGTTAGTTTTTGAAAGAAATCTTAAGGTTTTCAGTTGCAAGGGACTTCGGAGTTCCTGTACATTGTTTGTATTATCATTTGGAGGCCTTTTAAAAATGTAGAAATACCTCGAATCTGTTGATGAAAATAGCTACATTAAATTTCACACTCCAAAGTAGAGAAGATTGTTTATATGGCTAATTTAGTTAGTTTAGGGTACTATACTTGTAGAGGCAACTTAGAATTTAGGCAACCTAGATTTAGTAGAGCTTATGAGAATTTTTCACGAATTACAATGATTTTGAAACTGTAATATCCTCCTAGAAAGGGATGACTTTAGGTACAACGTATGTAAGGTAATGCAATATTATTGTTACCTTACAGCTATTTTGTATAAATTTGAGATGGCCATTTAGTTAGACCCTGTCATTTTAGATTTTTGCTAATATATAGAAGTTACCCTTGTTACATAGGATAGTATATTTGGCAATGAGGTTATTCTCAAGTAGAATTTATCAGCTTTCTTGATTTTTTCATTTGCTTGAAATTGAAAGATTAATGGGATTGAAAGAAACCTTTTTTATTTTTGTTTCAGATTGATCAACCATGAAATTAATTCATTAGATTAAACTGAGGAATATTTTCACCATTACGTACATCATTGTGAGCTGAGACCTGTTTGTCATATGGATTCATAACACGTAAAGGTGAGGAATTGTTCAACCAAGAATTGCTGTACATATTTTGGGTAAAACAAGATATTTTAAATGGCTTCTAGGTATTAGTATAAAGTAAAATCTGGTGTCATTAAAACTGTTGTATTTATGAATACATGGTTTTCAGACTTAAAGTGATTTTGAAGCCTAAAATTTTATTGCTCAAATGGTTAATCAGTTATAAAGTGGTACGGTAAAACTTTGAAATGAAACCAAGAGCCTATATAAAATGTAGAAGAATGTGTTGATGGATTAGCGTAGATACAGAATTACATTTGATCCAAGTAGATAACTTTGTAATTGAAGGATCAAGGAAACTTTAAGTTTGTCATTCTAAAGACCTAAGTATTAGTTCTATGGATATGGGGCTGGGTAGTTATAGGATGCTTGAAGCATGGTTGCAAAGATCCCTTATCTCTTGTAAGCCCATTAGTCTGAACTTCATTCCCTCTCCACAGATGTGTAATCGAAACATCTTTAAAAGCAAGAATTGTATTCGAAACGGAGATCTGTACAATCAAGAAATCATCACAAGATAATTCTACTGCTCAAGAAGATACCAACACATTCAAGCATCATTCATCACGATATAGACCTGGAACAAAAGCAGATTTGCTTGCAAACTAAAATTGGATTTAATTTAGTTTTATTGAGCAATTTGTAGGATATTTTAATTGAAGATCTAGGGAAGGTACTTTTCCTTTTTTAGGACTAATGTAGGATTCTGCCTTTAGCATCAAACGTGAGGATACAAATTCCTAGGAATTCTGAATTGCTATCATTTAAAAGTGAAAAAAAGAATTGGATTCTTATATATTATGTAGTTGTCTCGGGAATAATTCAGTCAAAAGTATTATACTATATCTAAATTCAGTTGGTTAGATATCAAGCGAATTTACCAATTCAGGATAAATATTCACTTGTGATTAATCACTTAAGTCTGAAAATTTGGATTCTTATATATGAAATTCATTTTAAGGATCAATTCAGTCAAATGTGTAATAGGCTACATTTATCTAAATATAGTTGGTCAGATATCAAGCGAATTTACCAATTCAGGACAAATACTTACTTGGAATTATCACTTAAAAGTTTGAAAATTTGGATTCTTATATATAATGTAGTTGTCCCAAGAACCATTCAGTCAAATATACTAGCCTACATTTATCTAGATTTAGTTGGTTAGATTCAAGTGAATTTACCAATTTAGGGTAAATATTCACCTGGAATTCTTATTGTTGATGTATGGTATCATGCACTTCGTAGTTCAGTGCCTTATTTTTAGAATATTTTTGCATCTACGATTCAGTAATTATCTCTTAATTAATTATTGCTACCAGAGTTCATTTCAGAATAATTAGGTCGGATTGATGTTACTTGCAGCAGTAGGCATTTATTAACGACTTGACAAAACCTCTCTAAGGTAGTTAGGGATAGCTTAGTGATGCAGAATCTATTAGGCATCAGCAAAGTTGACCAGACCATTATTTTGGCCAATTTAGAGGATAACTAACAGTTTTACGCTATTATAGAATAGAGCTGAATGAGCTTTTAAAGTGAGGATTAATTCAGCAGTTAAATGATTATTGTAAAACTTAGAACGAATTTCTTGGTACTTTAGTCTTTGATTACTGTTACATTTAGATACTTAGAGTATATGAGGACTTAGTTCAATACAAGTGTGATATTTCATGCTGAAACCCTCCCAAGGTTTTATCATAATTTAGGAAATATGAAAGGATGTAGTTTATCAATATCAAATGGAGAATTTACTATAATTAAAAGTAAAGTAAACTCTCTTAAAATCTGTTCAAAGTTTGCCATGGAGATACAATGCCTTGATAAACTTTAAAAATCACTTAAAAGCAGATACTTAAAATGTTGAGTATCTTAAGAGAATTAGTATCTTTAGTGTATTTCAAGACACTGTTTTGGGTTGTAGGTGTTCCGGATTGAAAGTGTTACTTTTAGGAGAGTTTGTTATTACTGATAATGGTACTCTGATTACGCAAGGTATATAACTCAGTAGTGAAACTAAAGTAGCTGATTTAAAAGTTCGGCATGTTTTCAATCGTTTGAAAAACATCGATTAAAAGTTCAAACTCAAAATAGAAAACGTAGCTCAAGAGAATTTTGGCATTTTTTAGCAATGGTACTTTTTGTATGTGAATTACTAAGTAAATTCAAATTTAGATCCGCTGAAAGTATTGTATAGTCGTTAACAGTAACTAAGGATTGTGAATTCATACTTGAGTTTAATCGAGAAATGATATTTATAAGAATTGGGTATCGTAAATAGTATTTTAATGATTTGAAAGCATAGAATTACCTTTGAAAGTTTAAGGGCAGTTTTGGATAGTTAACCAAAGAAACACTAGGAAAAATAAGTAATCAAACTAAATTGAGGGTATTCATTCTCATTAGTTGATAGGCACATTTTACTGAAGGATTTAAGATCACATTGAAGTCTTAGGTTTTCACCGTAAAATGGAGATTCATTCTGAAGTGACTTTTTAGCCATCACAATAGTTACTTTTTCGTAAACTTTATAAAGTAGTCATATAAGTAGCTATATAGAGTATAGATAACTTCAGAACAGCTGTAATATTTCAAGTAATTACCTGAAGTTATATCTTACCTATGGGGTCTTGTCGTATCTTGGGAATAAGTCGTTTCAGTCATTGGATGCCGTTATGCTTAGGAAAGTTGAACATCTGAAGTTCTTATGACTTTGCATTAGTAAATGACTCGAGAATCTGTTTATCTTGATTGAGAGATCTGGTAAACACTCAAATCCGAACACCACAGTGTCTTGATGTTTATAGTTTTGTATTAAGGTATAATTAATTTCTTTTGTGAATGTTCACGTGCTTCACACAATTCCCATTGAATTTAATAAGCTCTACTTAAGTTAAAAATTCAATTTGCAAATTTGAATAATGGGAAAATTTTGTAAAACCTGATTGTAAATCTATTTTATTGTAAAGGGACGTCTGTATTTCAACTTATGCTCTGTTCACTTCTCATCACTTCTCTTGACTTTTGGGATTTGATAGATAAGGGCAGATTGTGATAATATCTTGGATAATTTTAGATAAGTCTAGGTTTTAGACATTGAGTTTTGAGGTCTTGAAGTTACAATAAGCTTCTTAAAAGCCAAAAGATGTGGAAATCCCAAGTAACAATAATCCTTTGCAGTGTAGTTATTTATGGAAAAGGGATCTGAGACTTTTAGATGAAGGGTTTTAGCAGTTACCATAAGTTTTCAACACTAACTTCAAGTTGATGAAAATTGTTTTGCAAGGTCAAAATTTTCAGAAATCAGTAGTATAAATCCTCCTTATGATGTCTTTAGGATACTTAACAATTGTACCATTAGCATTCTCAATTTTAAACTCCTACCATTTAGTGTCCTCAACTATAGGATCCAAACTCTTAATGTTCTCACTCAATACTCTGACTCTTAAGTCTTAGCTATTCTGTTCCTTGATACAGATAGTGTGATCTTAACTTAATGATAGTAAGCCATGCTATTAAGTTTAGGTGTAAATATATTTGTGAATTATAGAAATTTTTACTGTAAGTACAGTTAATGTTTTGTGCCATGATTGGAAGTTTTGTCAAGTTAAAATTATTTATAGAGGAGTCCTCTTCAGTGCTAAGGACAGTGTGAATAGAGCAATGTCTTTAAATATTGCTACTTAACCTGACAGTTGAATATAAACTGAGCTATTGCTCCATTATTCCTGGGACCAAGTTGAAGTACAGATGTTCTATTTTATATCCAATGTGTAGATAGAGAAATTGGAAAGACTGTAGCTAGAAAAACTTGGAAAGAACTAAATAAAGGACTCCTCGGAGTCAGCATTGCAATGGCCCGTGGAGGCTGAGTGTTCTCAGCGGGATGTGGCCAGTCAGTTATCAGTTTCGGAGCCAATTCAAAGGTTTTTAAGCTGACAGCTGATTGCTGAGATGGGTGGGAGAAACACCTCCCCTCCCTTGTGCTCTTCTAGATGCATATTTCCGTTTTCTCTGTCACTGCTGAAGAATGTTTTAAGTCCCTTTTCTGTGTAAAAACTGCTTTGATCAGAAGTTTAAGGTGGTGTGGTGGTAAGGTTACTCCTGTGATGTGCCTTAGCTTCATTTTCTCTTTTGACTATGATGGATTTGGTACCTAAACAAACTCTTGTTATTTGTTCATGAAATGTGGTGTAGAATTTCTTACAATGTCGAAGTGTAATGGACCAAATTATCTTTAAGTACAGTTTTCCTATGGATGACAGAGAGATCCTACTGGGTGTAAAATATGTATTTATTATGCTTTCAACTTTAAATAGGATTTCGAACAGGACGTCCTGTGTTGGTAAAGAGGATTGGTGTTTTTTCAAGCTCATTGAAAACTTAGGAACGTCCGGATTTTTTTTACTTTAAATTTTTTCCAATTCTGAATTGTTACGTTTTAACTGAATTGTTACATTATAACTCTCGCATTTAAATTAATCTATCCTGGCCAATTCCATGTATATTTGATGATGTATTAGGGAAAAATTTAAATCGTAGAGCATTTTTTACTATGAGCAGAACTTGTCATTTTTGTTTGTGAATTTGATGAACTAACACATACTGATTTTTTTTCCTCGACAGTAGTTTGCATTAATCTGTTTTACAAATTTTGTTCATATCCTGCCAGATGTCTCATGAGGTAAATATTACAAAAATCAGTCAAAAGTCATTCCTTTGGTCAAGTATATAGAAATACTTTTGTTACATTTAAGGTTACATACTGTCCTTTCAAAGGTGATACCAAGTTGGGCCGAAATAGCTTTTCGTCCTAGACTTGACATTAATATCTTGTACCTCATCGCATCTTATCACGTCAGCATTGTATCCACTGCGTAGCAGCCTGATTACATTTGTAGAGATCCAGAACTGTACAGATTGGGCCCCGGTTCACACTCATGAAGTATGAGTTCTATTGTCTGGATAAGATGACCACATGGGCATTCAGCAAAGGGGGTGAGACCCCACTTAGGAAGATTCTGTAGTCCTTCTAACTCTATCTCAAAGTAGCACAATCCTTTCTACAGCTATTTGCTCCATGGGTAAGACTCAAATGGGCTCTGGATGGCTTCACCAGGTGGTCAGTGTCTGGATGATATGCCCACATGGGCACTTAGCAAAGGGGGCGAGACCCTACTTATGAAGATTGTCTCCAGTACTTCCAACTCTTATCTCAATTAAGAGTAGCTCAATCCTTTCTACAGCCATTTGCTCCATGGGGGAGACACACATGGGCTCTGGATGGCCTCACCAGGTGGGCAGTGGTCTGTTTCTTTTCAGCGTTCTATGCGTTAAGTTGCAGACTCCATGGGGTCAAAGCTAGTGGTTATGAAACTCTTGCATGATTCCATTCTTTGTCTAACCACCCAGTGATCATAGAGTGGGTGCCTTTCATCATTCTCTTGTATATATTCTTGGGTCTTTGTATGGGCTATATGATGGTGCAATGCCTGCCAATCTATAGAGTACTGGAAGGGGTGTTGATCTTAAGGCACCAGTAATTGTGCAACATAGTTGAGTTCTGTGTCAATTTTATGGGAATGACATGACCTTTCCCAGACTGGTAAGCAGTATTTGGCAGTGGAGTAGTTGAGTGCCAGAGTTGTTTTACTTAGGGTTTGAGTATTTGTTTCCCAATATGAATTGGCAAGTTTGCTAAGGAGGCTATTTCTAGCAGCTATCTTTATTTTCCTTGCATGTTCTCTAAAAGTGTTTGGTCTAATGTAATGCCTAAATAGACAGGGAAGCTATCATTCTTCAGTTTCTTATTGCATGAGATGTTCAAATCCCTTACCTGATAATTTTAGAGATGGATCGCACGTATGTGTTTTGTCAGGGTTTGTGCTTAGAAGTTTTCCTTGTAGTAATCGTTAAGATCTTTCAAAGCATCTGATAATTTGCTATCAACTCAATGGTAGTAAAGGAATCCGACTGGATGGCTAGGCACGGATCATCTGCACGTGTAAATCTATGGTATCTCTAAACGTAGTTGATTGCTGATACAGATGTTGAAAAGCATTGGGGCCAACACAGACCCTTGTGGGAGGCCGTATTTTTCGTTTTTGCCTCTGCTTTTCTAGCCATCCATTTCAACAGAGAAAAGTCTTACTCAGCAGTAACTGGATGAAATGCATAATGCTTGAGTTGCAGATAACTTTGGCAAGTTTCAAAAGAAGCAGCCTGTGTTTTACAGTGTCATAGGCTGATGTTAGGTCAACAGGTACTGCCCTTGTGATTTTCCCAAGCTCAAAGCCATCCTCTATACTGAGTGAGGCAAAGTGCCTGAGAGCAGCAGGTCTTCCCTACCCTGAAGCCAGCTTGGTCTGGTGTCGGTTGTTCTTTGACTGTAGGAGCTATGTGGGCTATCATCAACGGTTCGTACAGTGTGCATAAGATGCAGAGGAGATATATTGGCTGATAGCTCCTGGGGATCTTTCGGGCCTTTGCCAGGCTTTAGTAAGGCCACAACTTTAGTGGTTTGTTATGCTAGGACTTCTTTCTTAGTTATCTATAAGCCAAGTGCCTAGTATATTGAAGATAGGTTGTTAAACATAGAATATATTAACTCTAGGGTGTTGGCCTCGTGTAATCATCAGCATATTACAAGTCAGGCAGTTGGCGTGTAGTTGCTTTTGTTTTTACCTATCAAAGTATTGTGTTGAACAAGCTACCATCCATTTGGTGTTCTATTTGGGCTAATTATTCTTCTGCGGTTTAGTTACAATGTAATTAGTACAGAGGAAGTAAACGGGGTCAAATATCACGCTGCTTTACTCCCATTTACACAAGGATGAATGAGGATTATTTTCCTCTAATACTACTATTATTTTCACATTGGATTGAAAGAGCTAAAGTATCTTGGTTAATTTGCTGAAACTTTGTATTTTTGGCATTATCCTCCATAGGAGGTCCCGAGGCACCATGACGAAGACTTGGTCAATAGAGGTTATGCATAAGTGTGTGTTGTTGACATTTCTTCTGTACTTGACACTGATTGAAAATCATGAGGATGGTCCTTATTTATTTCCTATACACACATTGGGTCCCTGGTAGCACAGATTCAGATATGTGGTACAACAATCTAGCCAGTATTTTACCAGCTGCAGATAGAAGGAAAATACCTTTGCTGCTGTTGCTTTCGCTTCTCTCCTATTCTTAAAGACAGGAGTCAATATGTAGCATATAGGTGGTTTTGCTTTCTGCTCTCCCCTCCAAAGATCAAAGATGATCTTTAGTGGCTGCTTTGCCAGTGATAGGCAACTCTGTGCTTGAAAGTTTCACCAGTAATTCTGTCACCTCTGCATCTTTAGCCTTCCTTGATTCTTCTTCTTGTGCTCAGAACTTAATACAATTATGGAAGCTTTTCAGTGTCCTGGATGACTGGAAAGTTAAGCATGCTTTAATGATACGCTCATCAACTAGAAAGTTAAGCATGATTTAATGATACGCTCATCAAAAATTGCATTGTGATGGTTCAGTGTGGCATGGAAATATTCAGCCCAGGACTTCTTTAAGAATTATTGTACCCTCATAAGTGAGGACTGGAGGTATTTTTGATGATATTTAAAATCTTGCATATTGTGTAGTTCAGCTAAGGCTTTAGTTTCCATAGTCAGCCATTTCTACCCACCAGTAATTCTGTAGCTTGCATTTGTTGGATGGTTTAACCTATACATCCATTGAAGGCAACTAAGCAGAGATTAATCTAGAAATTTTCAGTTGAAGACTGAGGAGCATCAGCAAATACTCTACAAAGTTTAGTCTGGAGGTTTTCAGCTCTAAATATCCAGATTTCACTAAAGGCAAAACATGATTTTTAGAACACTGCTTTCATGTTCTTAAAGGTTTTACGAGAAAATTGACTTCTCTCTCTGGTTACTTTTCTAACCGAGGAATTAATATACATGGAAGTATCTCTGAAATGTCTTCTAAATATTTTATGAAATCGATTCAATGGATAAGGTGGTTGTCCTATTTCGCTTCAAAATTGACGTGTAACTTTAATTCAAGTTTTGGCGCTATTGATTCAGTAAATGAAGGGTAATTGATCCTAGGTATTGAAAGTGTTTTAAGTTAACTTCATATGTGATGCAATGTGGTAAAGCAGTGTTAGTACAGTATTTGTTAATTTTGTGGCTTTAGGCATTTGATTCGAGACTTGATTTTTCGATTTTTATCTATATAGTACCCAGGTTTGAAACTAGCATAGCCTTTTTAGAGTTGCAAAAATAAGGTCTTGTTGGTTCTTGTGTAACTTTGCAAGTTTGGAATGGTTGGTTTGCCTATGGACCTATCAGGCATTATACCTGATCTGTGTCAAGTTATGAATTCTATTAATTTTACTCTGATGTAAAACTCTCCTTTTGAAATTGGGGAGAGTTTTTATAATCTTTAATCTTTTGAAGTTTTTAAAAAAAACACAGAATTTACAATATCTATATGATAGCATTCAGGGAGTTCCATGGAGATTCAAGATTCAGATCCTTGTCTTTTATATGACTTTGTTTTCTTTATTCTTGGGCTGTTAAAATAGACATTTTAGATGCCTTTAAGTAGTAGAATTTATGCTTCGTATTTATAGCATTGTCAAGGATAATAGTTTATTTTATTCTTTTTGATAAGCTGGGACTATGCATGGGGTACTTTACCATGGTGAATTTTAGTATATGGGAAATCTTGGTCTTACCTGATTGTGATTAAAAATTGCAAATCATGATGGTATTACACTTAGTTTAGTATGTATTGGACTCCTAAAGTGCTTGTTCTTGATAAACTACTTTTGGGCAAACAGTATTTAGTTCATGAGATAAGAGTGTGGAAATCTGAAAGAACTAGTTTTTGATAAGGGAGTTTTGACTATAGAAGTGTTTGTGATAGTCCGTATTCGGATGTTAGATAACGTTGGATTTGATGCCAAAGTTTTGACTATAGAAGTGTTTGTGATAGTCCGTATTCGGATGTTAGATAACGTTGGATTTGATGCCAAAGTTTTGACTATAGAAGTGTTTGTAATAGTCCGTATTCGGATGTTAGATACCGTTGGATTTGATGCCAAAGTTTTGACTATAGAAGTGTTTGTGATAGTCTGTATTCGGATGTTAGATAACGTTGGATTTGATGCCAAAGTTTTGGATGGTGACAGTGGATTTGTTTTGTGTTAATGAAGTTTGGATTGCAGATTCTAAGGCTTAACAGTGGAATTTAACATTCACTGTGTTAGTTTTTACATCTGGGTTTCATGTGCATAATGTTGTGATACAAAGTTTGAGGTTCAATTCGTGTTATGTTCAGAGTAACTTGGATGCTGGTCTAGTGTGGTTTGTACATTGCGGTATTCACGGATAGTCGGGTCAGTATCAATTAACTCCTAGGTAAAATGTTTGTAAGAAGTTATGAGTTCACGAGTTCAGAAAGCCTTTCTTGTTCAAGACTTTTGTTTTTCATTCAGATTTTATTGGAAACTTGGTGTTCTTTCAGTTTGGTTCAGAAAATTACTGTCCTGTACAAATTTTGCGGTCAATTAGTTTACGATACTTTAGGCTGTATAAATTACAATATATTTTAGCACTTTTTGTTTGGAAAAGTGTCTTCCTTGTTGTCCTTCTGCCTTCAGCCACTCAGTTTATGGATTCAGAATTCCTTATCTTCAACATTTCTTAATTCACGGCGTAAAGTCTGTAGCTCAGGATATGTTAACTGGTAGCTGGAAGTTGTAAGGAGTTGAAGGTAACATTCTTGTTTAAGATGTCTGCTTTGTTCCAAAATGCTCCATTCCACCTTTGTTCTGATTCCCAAAGTATTTACCTGTTAGTCTATCATATTTCTAACATTAGAAATTGCAGTTGATCTTGATACTTTTAAATTTAGAATATTTCATGCCAGTTAGCTTCCTGCTTCAGAATCTGTTAGATTTTGACAGTTTTCGTCTTTTAGTCGGACAACTTTAGAATTTGATAATGGCTTTTTGAGATACCCGTTGCCTTAACAAGAGTGTGTGTTAGTTCGATTGGTGGTATTTTAAGATTTAGTGTTTGTGGTTTGTGTGACAAAGTTAAAAAGCCTGTCACCAAGTAATTCCTTGCCAAGACTTATGACTTTTTCCGATACAGATATGCTGAAAAGGTTACCAAGTAATTTCTTGACTGGATATCTGGTTTTGTTTTCTTATACATATATGGTAAAAAAAAGGCCTTTTCTCATGCATATATGCTAAGAAGCATGTCAAAATGTCTTAAGCTTTTAGATTAGAATATCAAATAACCAAGTCTCGGTTCATGAGTTATTTTACCGTCTGTTAATTCATGTATTTTTATAGCCTGGTAGGCTGTCAGCTTGATATAGTTTTGCATTGTAAATATTGTTTGTCAGTGAAGTTCTGTTACTTTTAGATAATTATCCTACATTTTTTCGGCGATTTTCCTACATTTTTCGGCATTTTTGTTCGAAGTCAAGGCCTGAAATATCAGATTTTACATAGAATGTCATTGGTAGCAAGGTTTTTGCGTAGAAGTCCTTTATTATTTGTCCAGAAAGATATTCTGTGAAAGTTTCTGTATATTTAGAATTTAGTTCCGGAGATTTTTGCCCCAAAAAGTCAATCTGTTCACTTAATTATTTGCCTAAAAGTTGTTTGGAAATATTATTTCAACAAAATTTAGTTTTTCTATGCAAGATATCTCTGAATTTGATTTCCTGTAAATGTTAATTTATAGATTTTTTTTTTCCTTTAGAAACATGATACATACTGAGTTTCTTAGGTAAAAATGTCTTAATTTTGAATTTGCCTCGCCAACAAAATTTGTTAGATCTTGCCAAAGCTTTTGTCAAGTAGAGAGGTTTGTGCATATAAAGTAGTGAGGTTTCTGCCTGGAAATTTCGATGGATTTTTTTTTTAGCACGTGGAAAGATTTGCCTCGAATGGGTTTTTTTTTTTTTTTTCATCAAGAGAAGTGTTTTTTTTGCTTAAATTTATTAACTAATTTGAACTCTGTTTTCTTCCTTGAGAGTGGTTACTTTTTTACCTAGAAAGTGTTTAGTCTTTTGCCTAGAAACTGGTTAGATTTTTGCCTAGAAAGGAGTTAATTTCTTGCCTATAAAGTGGCTAGGTTTTTGCCTTGAAAGTGGTTAGTCTTTTGCCTAGAAAGTGGTTAGTCTTTTTCCTAGCAAGTGGTTAGACTTTTTCCTAGAAAGTGGTTAGTCTTTTGCCTTGAAAGGGTTTGGTCTTTTGCCTTGAAAGGGTTTGGTCTTTTGCTTAGAAAGTGGTTAGTCTCTTGCCTAGAAAGAGGTTAGTCTCTTGCCTAGAAAGTGGTTAGTCTCTTGCCTAGCAAGTGGTTAGTCTTTAGCCTTGAAAGGGTTTGGTCTTTTGCCCAGCAAGTAGTTAGTTTTTTGCCTTGAAAGTGGTTAGTCTTTTGGCTAGAACGTGGGTATTTTTTTGCCTAGCAAGTGGTTACTTATTCTCTTTGCTTAGAAAGTGGATATTTTTATATTGCTTTTTGTTAATGTTTTTGTTCTTGATGTTATTTATATAGAAATGTTGACAGTTTTTGAGATTTTCTTGTTTTTTCTTTGGTAGAGAATGTATTTAGCATTATTGAAAAATCTTGGCTGCAAAAGGTGACACCATCTAAGATTAGCTCAATTCTTTAGGAAATCACACTTAGGAAGTGGAACGGAAATAGGAATATTAACTCCAAGTAGCAAACATAGCCAAAATTGATACGACACTATACAATAGTGCAACTTTATGGTATTCATTGCTATTGATATAACTAGGTATAGATTTTAAAGTTTTCAAAGTTTTCAAAACTACAATTTTTCTTGAAAATGAGATGAACGTCCATGGTTCAGGAGTTTCATATATGCTGAAGGTTAACAGCTCATATTAGCATTCAAGAGGTGATTTTTTATGCAAACTCCCTCCTGGCTAGTTCAGTGGTAAAGTGTTCACCTAGCATTTGCATGGCGGCAGATCGATTCCTGCTTGGGACCCTGAGTTTTAAGCTGTTTACTTGATGGCCACTGCTGTGGTTGGGCACCACTGTGGGACGTTGGGTTTGCATCTATCTGATGAAACTGAAACCCGACACCTTTAACCTTTAAATTGAAAGCAATAAACTTTCCAGGAAGTCTGTTCCAAAACAGTTTTATTTGGCCATGAAACAATGATAGTTCCGTTTTTGTTTACATTATATTAAGAACAGCGTTTACAACTTTTGGGTCTTTTTATAGAAAATGTACAACATTGTCTTTGTATCTTAACCCTGGAATGATAAGCACTAAGAAATATGAATTCCTCTTCTTGGTCCTGTTCTAATGATCTGAGAAACTCAAGATTTTCAGTCACATGGGATTCGACTAAATAATGCCAAATCCAGTATTTATTTGTAGACCTGTTTTATGAAGTCATAAATATAGCTTCTAATAGTCTTGTAAAATGCTTAAAGGGAAATTTTAAGTAAGATATTACTTAAAACATGAACAGAATTGTCCGAATAAAGTATTGGTCAATTCTCTTACCTTCATTAGAATGAACTTAGTAGGCCTGGTCTCACCGAAGTAGCTCTCTAATCACATGTAAGGATATTGGCTTTATACTTCTGACTCTTTTTCACTTACATGACATGGTATCGAACCACGAGACGAATTTGATTTTTGAATCACTTGCCTGCTTTTGAAAAAGTATGTCTCAGTGTAAATAACTGTGGTTTTTTTTTGTAACAGACCAAAGGAAGACTTTGTAAACTGAAATAAAAAGTAAATTTTATTTGTATTTGTTTGGTTTACTTGTAAAATTCCTGTACTTTTAAAATTTAAAATTACTTCTGAGAAGAGAATTTTCGTAATTCTCTTTAGAAAGACATCTGGGGAGAAATGGGAGATTTGTAAACAAAATGTCATGTAAACTACTGTTCAAGATGGTAGCACCAAATCTAATATATCAAAAATTAAAAAATCTTGAGCTAAGCTTTTGAAAAGGCAATTTGATGAAATATTAACTTAATCCTAAAACTAATTAGTAATAGAATTAATTGCACTGAAAATATGATTTAATCCACTTTACTTAAATCGTGCTAAATAACAAAGGCAGAAGCCATAAGATTGTAAGTTAGTCAAAATATAATTGGAATTGAAATCATAATCAACTAGATTGGATTAATGGGCTAAAACTTTTAATAAGTCAATTTGATTAAATAATTTATCTAAAATTATCATACCAGTAAAGGCAAATCATTGCATTTAAATGTTCCATTTAATCTACACTACAGTAACCAAATGTGTGAATTAATATTTTGTCATAAGATTTTATTTCTAAAATATAATTTGCAAATAAGCAAATTAACTAAAGTTTATTAAACGTAACTAAATTCTAAAGATTAAGTCCAATTGCAAAGTATTTAAGGGCATGAAACCGTAATATGTTCCTCAAGATATAATAAGCAAATTGACTAAAGTTAAAATCAAACGTAACTTAGTTAACTTAGTTGTAAAGAGTAAGTCCAAATGCAAAGTATTTGCAAGTAAGAAATCTTAAGGTGCTACACAAACATAAAACACTATGTGAAAAGCAGGTTGACAAAAGCAAAAAATTACTTTTAATTTGGATAAAACTAAGGTTTATTCAGCTATAATTCAAGTTCACTTGAAGTTTTTGGAGTAGAATTTGAACTAAAATCAATTGCAGAGTAATCAATTCAGTTATGAGTAAAAATTAAATAAAATCGGAAAAAAAGTGACAAGTTAAAAGCTCGTGAAAAATACAATAGGTCTTTAGAATGTAGTGAAAATAGAGTATTTGTCTTGAAATGAATTTGGCAGATATTAAACTAAATTATTAGAATCATATAAAGATTTAGCTAAATATAAACTAATGTGAAATGATACTGCCAACAAGCAATTTTAGAATTCAGCAAACATTCATTTAAAATTTTGGAATTCAGCAAGGATTGATTTTTTGGAAAAATTAAAACGAATAAAAAGGAAATAAGCTGAAGTAAAATTACATGGTTGAAATAATGCCTATCTTAAAAGTTTATTGAACTAGAATTCAGTAGATATTTAAAAGAAAAATAGCTCTCTAAAAAATATAAGTTTTTAAAGTCTTCATTAAAAGCAATGAATCATAAAATCTACATGAAAAGAATAATGTTCAATTTAATAGTTACTTTAAACTATGTTCAGTAAAAGACAAAAATAAATATCTTGAATTACAATTAATTTTGTTCGAGTCTTAATCAAATCATGAAAAGAATAATGTCCAATTTAAGCTGAAGTTCAGTAAAAGTCAAAAGTAGATATATCTTGAATTAAAATTGAGTTTTTTTAATCTTAATTAAATCGTGAAATTTACATGGAAAAGGTCAAGAGAAGTCATTAGGAAGAACTCTAATCGATTAACTAGATTGTAAAGTAAAATTTAATCGAAGTTATTAGAAAGAACTAAATCTGTTACTCGGATTGTAAAGTAAATTTAATCGAAGTTAATAGAAATTTAAATCTGTTACTCATATTGTAAACTAAAATTAATCGGATGAAATATTAGAAAGAACGAAATCTGTCGCTCAGATTGTAAAGTAAGATTTAATTCGTGAAGTTATTAGCAAGAGCGAAATATGTCACTCAGATTGTAAAGTAAATTTAATCGGAGAAGTTAATATAAAACGAAATCTGTTACTCAGATTGTAAAGTAAAATCTGTTCGTATCATTTATTAGAAAGAACAAATCGGTTACCCAGATATTGAATTAAAATTTAATTCGAGAAGTTATTAACAAAAATAAAATCCGTAACTCAGATTGTAAAGTAAATTTTAAATTGAGAAGTTGTTAACAAGAATAAAGTCCGTAACTCAAATTGTAAAGTAAAATTTAATTCGAGAAGTTATTAACAAAAATAAAATCCGTCACTCAGATTGTAAAGTAAAATTTAATTCGAGAAGTTATCAACAAGAATAAATTCTGTCACTCAGATTGAAAGTAAAATCTAATTCGAGAAGTTATTAACAAGAATAAAATATGTCGCTCAGATTGTAAAGTAAAATTTAATTCGAGAAGTTATTAACAAGAATAAAATATGTCGCTCAGATTGTAAAGTAAAATTTAATTCAAGAAGTTATTAACAAGTATAAAGTCCATAACTCAAATTGTAAAGTAAAAAATCGTTTCACCTTAAAATGCCGAAGAATTTGCCATCACCTGTGTTGAGTATTTCCGTGTAAAATCTGACATATTTTCTGACATATTTCGACATTTTGTCGGTATATTTTGCATCAAGTTATTAACATTGGTGATAAAATCGAAGTCCTTCGTGATTATAATAATTATGGTCATGAGATGACTCCAATATTGTCATCCTTACTGACTTCTTGATGTCAAATTTGACTTCAGAATGTTGGAAAATGCCTGAGAATAGGTCCCTTGAAATCTCCGTAAGTCGTTAAATAATTTGTTAATTGTTCATAACGAAATATCAAAGTAAATATTGATTATAAATAATTTCAAAACGATTAAATTATAATATTTACGATTAATTCATCATTGTTTTATCTCATAAGTTTGGCGGTCACTTACGTTAATATGCCTAAAAGTAAATCCCGCTAGTTTGAAATTCTATGGTTTCCAATGAGCTTGCAAAAAACCAATCTATCCATTTTCTATACCGAGACGCAGATATTCCTGTGAGAAATTCCAAATAAAAATTGAAAGCATAATGCCTATACTGTATATATGTTTACACCCCGTAGAGTTTCGCACGTCATTCATGAGAAACTGTACTTAAATTTTTTTGGCCCAATACCTTTGAATTTCGTAAGAAATTTTATTCGAAAACTCTACGGAGTTTTTACTCCATGTTTCACAGCTACTATAACAAGGTTTGGTTCAAGTACCAAAATAAATCATGGTCATGAGAGCGAATGTAAGCTCAGGCATGTCTCAGGGGTTTACAGCCTTAACCCCCCCTACCCCTTGAACCTCTGTTCAAAGCATTTTCTTTTACATGGGAAAGGTACTTGCATTCTTCAGCAGGGACAGAGAAAGCGGGAATATGCATCTGGGGGAGTACAAGGGAGGGGAGGGGGTTTCTCCCCCCATCTCAGTAATCAGCTGTCAGCTTAGAAACCTTTGAATTGGTTCCGAAATTGATAACTGGCTGGTCACTTCCCGTTGAGAACACTCAGCTTTCACGGGTCATTGTAATGCTGGCTCCATTTGGAGTAAAAAAAAAAAAAAAATTAAAAATTTTTCCCTAAAGTGTTTTTGATTGTTAAGACTAACCACCCTTATTTTTGCAATTCTCTAGTGGATTTAAATAAAACTGTGTCCGATTACTTATAGACTTATTTATTCACTTAAAACTACAAGCTACAACGTCCTTAATGAAAAATCTATAAACTATGACGTCACTTATTACGTGACATTGAAAACTCTACAACTAAGAAGTCACTTATTACGTGACGTCATTGAAAACTCTACAAACTATGACGTCATGAATGAAACATCTGTAAACTATGACGTCACTTATTACGAGACGTCATTAATGAAAAATCTAACTGTCACTTATTACGTGACGTCATTAATGAAAAATCTACGAAATATTACAATTCTTACGTCATAGCCATTTTACTATACCAGAAACTTTCCAAATCATATCTGGTTGCCTCAATAAGACGGTCTTCTCTTAATCCATTTGAACTATAGACTTAGGGCACCCATTAATTACGTCATTAGTGACATCATCAAAGACCATTTAAAATGAATGCTTTATATTTTTTACCCAGCTTCCATTTAATAGGGATATAAACTAGCCTTTAAATTGCAACCAATATTTTTCTTCATATTGCAAAACTACCAATCAATCCAGTTTTTCTTATTTAACATCTAACTGAAAAGTGACATATACTTTTAAGTTTACTTAGGTTTTATATGAAAAAAGAAATTTGGGTCAAATCTGAACAGATGCTGGGTATAAAAACACTCATTACTTATAGGTCTTATTTTTCATTTACAACAGGGGTTGCCCTTATAATATAACTTAGCTCTTTCGTCTTATGATATTTTTAACTCCACAATCATAGGGTTATATTTTATATCACGAACTATTTTTTTATATGAAAAAGGCTTGTTAGACGAGAGAGAGAGAGAGAGAGAGAGAGAGAGAGAGAGAGAGAGAGAGAGAGAGAGAGAGAGAGAGATTAACTAAATTGGAGAAAAGGTATAACATGAGTAAAATGAGCCAGGTTGAGTAGGATTGGAGAAATATCTTGAGAGAGAGAGAGAGAGAGAGAGAGAGAGAGAGAGAGAGAGAGAGAGAGAGAGAGAGAGAGAGAGATGAACTAGAATTGGATAGTGTGTAACAAGCCAGATGAACTAGAATTGGAGAAAAGGTTTAATATGAGAGAAAATTGGAGAAAAGGTTTAATATGAGAGAAAAATGAGCCAGGTTAAACAGGATTGGAGAGAGAGAGAGAGAGAGAGAGAGAGAGAGAGAGAGAGAGAGAGAGAGAGAGAGAGAGAGAGAGAAAAACTAGAATTGGATAGAGTGTAACAAGCCAGATGAACTAGAATATGAGAAAAGGTTTGGCATGAGAAAAATATGAGCCAGGTTAAATAGGATTGGAGAGAGAGAGAGAGAGAGAGAGAGAGAGAGAGAGAGAGAGAGAGGAGAGAGAGGAGAGAGAGAGAGCCAGATTAACTAGAATTGGAGAAAAGGTTTGACATGAGAAAAATATGAGCCAGGTTTAATAGGATTGGAGAGAAATATCTTAACAGAGAGAGAGAGAGAGAGAGAGAGAGAGAGAGAGAGAGAGAGAGAGAGAGAGAGAGAGAGAGAGAGAGAAGAGCCACATGGACTAGAATTGGAGAGAAAGTAACAAGCCACATGGACTAGAATTAGAAAGAAATTAACAAGCCACATGGACTAGAATTGGAGAGAAAGTAACAAGCCACATGGACTAGAATTGGAAAGAAAGTAACAAGCAACATGAACTAGAATTGGAGAGAAAGTAACAAGCCACATGGACTAGAATCGGATAGAAAGTAACAAGCCACATGGACTAGAATTGGAAATAAAGTAACAAGCAACATGAACTAGAATTAGAGAGAAAGTAACGAGCCACATGGACTAGAATTGGAAAAAAAGTAACAAGCCACATGGACTAGAATTGGAAAAAAAAGTAACAAGCCACATGGGTTAGAATTGGAAAGAAAGTAACAAGCCACATGGGCTAGAATTGGAAAGAAAGTAACAAGCAACATGAACTAGAATTGGAGAGAAAGTAACAAGCCACATGGACTAGAATAGGATAGAAAGTAACAAGCCACATGGACTAAAATTGGATAGAAAGTAACAAGCCACATGGGCTGGAATTAGAAAGAAAGTAACAAGCAACATGAACTAGAATTGGAGAGAAAGTAACAAACCACATGGACTAGAATCGGATAGAAAGTAACAAGCCACATGGGCTGGAATTGGAAAAAGTAACAAGCCACATGGGCTACAATTGGAAAGATAGTAACAAGCAACATGAACTAGAATTGGAGAGAAAGTAACCAGCCACATGGACTAGAATTGGAAAAAAGTAACAAGCAACATGAACTAGAATTGGATAGAAAGTAACAAGCCACATGGACTAGAATTGGAAAGAAAGTAACAAGCCACATGGACTAGAATTGGAAAAAAGTAACAAGCAACATGAACTAGAATTGGATAGAAAGTAACCAGCCACATGGACTAGAATTGGAAAAAAGTAACAAGTCACATGGACTAGAATTGGAGAGAAAGTAACAAGCCACATGGACTAGAATCGGATAGAAAGTAACAAGCCACATGGACTAAAAATTGGATAGAAAGTAACAAGCCACATGGACTAGAATTGGAAAGAAAGTAACCAGCAACAGGAACTAGAATTGGAGAAAAAGTAACAAGCCACATGGACTAGAATAAGATAGAAAGTAACAAGCCACACGGACTAGAATTGGATAGAAAGTAACAAGCCACATGGGCTAGAATTGGAAAGAAAATAACAAGCAACATGGACTAGAATTGAAAAGAAAGTAACAAGCAACATGAACTAGAATTGGAGAGAAAGTAACAAGCCACATGGACTAAAATTGGAGAGAAAGTAACAAGCCACATGGACTAGAATTGGAAAAAAAGTAACAAGCAACATGAACTAGAATTGGATGGAAAGTAACAAGTCACATGGACTAGAATTGGAGAGAAAGTAACAAGCCACATGGACTAGAATTGGAAAAAAGTAACAAGCAACATGAACTAGAATTGGAGAGAAAGTAACAAGCCACACGGACTAAAATTGGAGAGAAAGTAACAAGCCACATGGACTAGAATTGGAAAAAAAAGTAACAAGCCACATGGACTAGAATTGGAAAAAAAAGTAACAAGCCACATGGGTTAGAATTGGAAAGAAAGTAACAAGCCACATGGACTAAAATTGGAGAGAAAGTAACAAGCCACATGGACTAGAATTGGAAAAAAAGTAACAAGCCACATGGACTAGAATTGGAAAAAAAGTAACAAGCAACATGAACTAGAATTGGAGAGAAAGTAACAAGCCACATGGACTAAAATTGGAGAGAAAGTAACAAGCCACATGGACTAGAATTGGAAAAAAAGTAACAAGCAACATGAACTAGAATTAGATGGAAAGTAACAAGTCACATGGACTAGAATTGGATAGAAAGTAACAAGCCACATAGACTAAAATTGGATAGAAAGTAACAAACCACATGGACTAGAATTGGAAAGAAAGTAACAAGCAACATGGACTAGAATTGAAAAGAAAATAACAAGCAACATGAACTAGAATTGGAGAGAAAGTAACAAGAAACATGGACTAGAATTGGAAAAAAGTAACAAACAACATGAACTAGAATTGGATAGAAAGTAACAAGCCACATGGACGAGAATTGGAAAGAAAGTAACAAGTCACATGGACTAGAATTGGAGAGAAAGTAACAAGCCACATGGACTAAAATTGGATAGAAAGTAACAAGCCACATGGACTAAAATTGGATAGAAAGTAACAAGCAACATGAACTAGAATTGGATAGAAAGTAACAAGCAACATGAACTAGAATTGGATAGAAAGTAACAAGCAACATGAACTAGAATTGGATAGAAATTAACAAGCCACATTGACTAGAATTGGAAAGAAAGTAACAAGTCACATGGACTAGAATTGGAGAGAAAGTAACAAGCCACATGGCCTAGAATCGGATAGAAAGTAACAAGCCAAATGGATTGAAATTGGATAGAAAGTAACAAGCCACATGGACTAGAATTGGAAAGAAAGTAACAAGCAACATGAACTAGAATTGGAGAGAAAGTAGCAAGCCACATGGACTAGAATAGGATAGAAAGTAACAAGCCACACGGACTAAAATTGGAAAGAAAGTAACAAGCCACATGCGCTAGAATTGGGAAGAAAGTAACAAGCAACATGAACTAGAATTGGAGAGAAAGTAACAAGCCATATGGACTAGAATTGGAGAGAAAGTAACAAGCCATATGGACTAGAATTGGAGAGAAAGTAACAAGCCATATGGACTAGAATTGGAGTGAAAAGGCTCAACATAAGAGAGAGAGAGAAACGTGCCAGTTGAACTAGAATAGGAGAGAAAATACTTAACTCGAGAGAGAAAAAAGCCAGATGAACTAAAATTGGAGAAAAAGCTTAAAGAGAGAGACTTTCCACGTAAACTAGAATTGGGAAAGAAAATGCTTAATAGAACTAGAGTTGAAGAGAAAAGGCTAAACATGAGAGGAACAGGCTAGATGAACTAGAATTTGAGAAGAAAGCTTAACATGAGAGACAGAGAAAATGAATTTTCATGTTTCAAGTCAAACTTGAGAACTTCACAAGTACACATTTTACCTATCATAGAAAGAAATATATAAAGCCTTAAGAATACGATACGAAAACCTCATAAAAACATCTGTTGTGAAGCACAATATTTTATAGAACAGCAAAGTAGAAAAAGAATAAAATTAGGGGAAGTGGCCAAGATGACTTTCCAGCGGTGAATCAGCTACGACAGCTTATGAACTATTAAGAATATGTGGCTTGAGTCATCTGATGCTAGATGAACTATGGGAGGAGTCGGCCCAGGAAACTTAACACGATCATGAAAACCAAGGGCTATAATTTGATTGGTAAAATTAAGCCTGTTTAAGCAACGGCAAATGTACATGGTTGACGAGGCAGGTGGCATTATTTTCTTGTCGACATACTAAAGTCTATAAGCACTCTTAGATTCAAGTAGGCATTACAGACATGAATTTGGTCTGATTAAGCATTAGCAGAAAACTGAGAATTTCTTAAAAACTGCAAATGGAAAAGGTAGTGGCGCACTATGAATAGACATTTACTCTCAGAAAATGACAGCTGTTAAATTTTTCATACACAAAGAAGATTAACCAGCAGGTGAGGTAATGGAAGACTGACGGAACTTCTTTATACCAAATGCTCATGACACGAATATCACCATGATACGAAAACTACTCTAAAATTGTAATTCTAGCCCACCAATGAATGATCAAAATTCAGAATAAAACGTTTGCAGTCAGGGTATACAAAGTTAACTGGTGCTTCTACACAGGCAAGAAACTTAAGAAAATAGCTTTTAAATGCATAAAACACCTTAGAGTTTACAGGGAATGGAAATGATCCAAAACACATCGATACTGAAAACACTAACTATATTGACATGGTAAAAAGGCACCTAGAAAAGGGCTAAAATATGTACTGCGATGAACATGGAACATAAGAAACACAACTAAAATTGTGATATTCAAATAAATTAGATGGCACAGTTTAAGAACAAGAACATTCTCAGAGAGAGAGAGAGAGAGAGAGAGAGAGAGAGAGAGAGAGAGAGAGAGAGAGAGAGAGAGAGAGAATGGAGAGGGGAGCATTATTTATAAAATGTTATTTTTATTAGTAAAATAAATTTTTGAATATACTTACCCGATAATCATGTAGCTGTCAACTCCGTTGCCCGACAGAATTCTATGGAGGGATACGCCAGCTATCACAATACTAGAAGGGGGTGTATTTACCAGCGCCACCTGTGGCCAGGTACTCAAGTACTTCTTGTTGACACCTCCTCAATTATTCCTCGGTCCACTGGTTCTCTATGGGGAGGAAGGGAGGGTCGATTAAATCATGATTATCGGGTAAGTATATTCAAAAATTTATTTTACTAATAAAAATAACATTTTTCAATATTAAACTTACCCGATAATCATGTAGCTGATTCACACCCAGGGGGGTGGGTGAAAAACCAGTGTACAAGACTAAAGGATAGCTAAGTATCCCGTATTTCATATAATCAGTTATCCACTATAACAATGAAATAATAAGTACCTGGTAAGGAAGTCGACTTGAACCGTTACTCTGCCTTTAATAAGATCGTCTTCCTTACTGAGCGCAGCGTTCCTCTTGGGAGGCTGAATCAACTCAAAGGTGCTAAAGTATACAGGGCTGCAACCCATACTAAAGGACCTCATCACAACCTTTAACCTCGGCGCTTCTCAAGAAAGAATTGACCACCCGCCAAATCAACAAGGATGTGGAAGGCTTCTTAGCCGACCGTACAACCCATAAAAAGTATTCAAGAGAAAGGTTAAAAGGTTATGGGATTATGGAAATGTAGTGGCTGAGCCCTCGCCTACTACTGCATTCGTTGCTACGAATGGTCCCAGGGTGTAGCAGTACTCGTAAAGAGACTGGACATCTTTGAGATAGAATGATGCGAACACTGACTTGCTTCTCCAATAGGTTGCATCCATAACACTCTGCAGAGAATGGTTCTGTTTGAAGGCCACTGAAGTAGCCACAGCTCCCACTTCATGTGTCCTTACCTTCAGCAAAGCAAGGTCTTCTTCCTTCAGACGAGAATGTGTTTCTCTAATCAGAAGCCTGAATAGTAAGAAACTGAGTTCTTAGAACTTGGAAAAGAAGGTTTCTTGATAGCACACTATAAGGCTTCTGATTGTCCTTGTAAAGGTTAAGACCTTTTTAGATAGTACCTAAGAGCTCTAACTGGGCAAAGTACTCTTTTCAGATCATTCCCCACCAAGTTGGACAGGCTTGGGATCTCGAACGACTTAGGCCAAGGACGTGAAGGAAGCTCGTTTAGCAAAAACCGAGCTGCAAGGAACATGTAGCCGTTTCAGATGTGAAAACAATGATCCTGCTGAAGGCGTGGATCTCACTTACTCTTTTAGCTGTTGTCAAGCACACGAGGAAAAGAGTTTTTAATGTGAGGTCCTAAAAAGAGGCTGATTGGAGAGGTTCAAATCTTGATGACATAAGGAACCTTAGGACCACGTTTAGATTCCAGCCTGGAGTGGACAACCGACGTTCCTTTGAGGTCTCAAAAGACCTAGGGAGGTCCTGTAGATCTTTGTTGGTGGAAAGATCCAAGCCTCTGTGGCGGAAAACCGCTGCCAACATACTTCTGTAACCCTTGATCGTAGGAGCTGAAAGGGATCTTACTTTCCTTAGATATAACAGGAAGTCAGCAATCTGGGTTACAGTGGTACTGGTTGAGGAAACTGCATTGGTCTTGTACCAGCTACGGAAGACTTCCCCTTGAGACTGAAAGATTCTGAGAGTGGATGTTCTCCTTGCTTTGGCAATCGCTCTGGCTGCCTCCTTCGAAAAGCCCCTAGCTCTTGAGAGTCTTTCGAAAGTCTGAAGGCAGTCAGACGAAGAGCGTGGAGGATTGGGTGTACCTTCTTTACGTGAGGTAGACTTAGAAGGTTCACTCCTAGAGGAAGAGTCCTGGGAATGTCGACCAGCCATTGCAGTACCTCTAAGAACCATTCTCTCGCGGACCAGAGCGGAGCCAACCAACGTCAGCCGTGTCCCTTAGTGAGAGGAGAACTTCTGAAGTACTCTGTTGACAATATTGAACGGCGGGAATGCATACAGGTCGAGATGGAACCAATCCAGCAGAAAAGCATCCACGTGAACTGCTGCTGGGTCTGGAATCGGAGAACAATACAACAGGAGTCTCTAGGTTATCGAGGTAGTGAACAGATCTATGGTTGGCTGACCCCACAGGGCCCAAAGTCTGTTTCAGATGTGAAAACAATGATCCTGCTGAAGGCGTGGATCTCACTTACTCTTTTAGCTGTTGTCAAGCACACGAGGAAAAGAGTTTTTAATGTGAGGTCCTAAAAAGAGGCTGATTGGAGAGGTTCAAATCTTGATGACATAAGGAACCTTAGGACCACGTTTAGATTCCAGCCTGGAGTGGACAACCGACGTTCCTTTGAGGTCTCAAAAGACCTAGGGAGGTCCTGTAGATCTTTGTTGGTGGAAAGATCCAAGCCTCTGTGGCGGAAAACCGCTGCCAACATACTTCTGTAACCCTTGATCGTAGGAGCTGAAAGGGATCTTACTTTCCTTAGATATAACAGGAAGTCAGCAATCTGGGTTACAGTGGTACTGGTTGAGGAAACTGCATTGGTCTTGTACCAGCTACGGAAGACTTCCCCTTGAGACTGAAAGATTCTGAGAGTGGATGTTCTCCTTGCTTTGGCAATCGCTCTGGCTGCCTCCTTCGAAAAGCCCCTAGCTCTTGAGAGTCTTTCGAAAGTCTGAAGGCAGTCAGACGAAGAGCGTGGAGGATTGGGTGTACCTTCTTTACGTGAGGTAGACTTAGAAGGTTCACTCCTAGAGGAAGAGTCCTGGGAATGTCGACCAGCCATTGCAGTACCTCTAAGAACCATTCTCTCGCGGACCAGAGCGGAGCCAACCAACGTCAGCCGTGTCCCTTAGTGAGAGGAGAACTTCTGAAGTACTCTGTTGACAATATTGAACGGCGGGAATGCATACAGGTCGAGATGGAACCAATCCAGCAGAAAAGCATCCACGTGAACTGCTGCTGGGTCTGGAATCGGAGAACAATACAACAGGAGTCTCTAGGTTATCGAGGTAGTGAACAGATCTATGGTTGGCTGACCCCACAGGGCCCAAAGTCTGTTGCAAACATTCTTGAGAAGGGTCCACTCTGTGGGGATGACCTGACCCTTCCGTCTGAGGTGATCTGCCATGACATTCATACCGCCCTGAATGAACCTCGTTACCAGTTAGCTTTCGATCTAAAGACCAGATGAGTAGGTCCCTTGCGATCTAGAACAACTTCCACGAAAGAGTCCCTCCCTGCTTGAAGATGTAAGCCAGGGCTGTGGTGTTGTCAGAGTCCACCTCCACCACTTTGTTGAGCTGGAGGGACTTGAAGTTTATCAAGGCCAGAATAACCGCCAACAACTTCTTGCAATTGATGTGAAGTGTCCTTTGCTCCTGATTCCATGTTCCCGAGCATTCTTGTCCGTCCAAAGTCGCACCCCAGCCCGTGTCTGATGCGTCCGAGAGGAGACGGCGGTCGTGTTTCTGAACAGCCAAAGGTAGCCTTCCTTGAGAAGAAAGCTGTTCTTACACCACGCGAGAGAAGACCTCCTCTCTTCGGAAACAGGAACTGAGACCGTCTCTAGCGTCATGTCCTTTATCCAGTGAGCAGCTAGATGATACTGAAGGGAGGGGAGGTGGAGTCTCCCTAACACGATGAACAGGGCCAGCGATGAAAGTGTCCCTGTTAGACTCATCCACTACCTGACTGAGCATCGGTTCCTTCTCAGCATGCTCTGGATGCATTCTAGGGCTTGGAAGATCCTTGGGGCCGACGGAAAAGTCCGAAAAGCTCTACTCTGAAGATCCATACCCAAGGAGACAATGGTCTGGGATGGAACGAGCTGAGACTCCTCAAAATTGACCAGGAGGCCCAGTTCCTTGGTCAGATCCATAGTCCATTTGAAAATCTCCAGACAGCGACGACTTGTGGGAGCTCTTAAAAGCCAGTCGTCTGACGGAGCCGGACACAAGATCATGATACTGCTGCACAGTCTGTGAACTGTTAATCATGGGCAAGCGAGGAAGTACAGTGACAACCCGAATCTGTCTAGACTGTCTGGGTCGTACAGACAACTCCTTAACGGGTTGCTGAGGTTGCCGCACTGCGTCACAACAAGTCACTTCTGTTGGTTGTTGAACGTCTTCCCCGTGACACATTGACTCCGTAAACAAAAAATCCTCTAACAAGGACTAAGCTTGGACTGCATGTCATGCAACACAGCTCAAGGTCTAAGGGAGCAGGTGTGGTAACAGACGGGATTAGCGACTGAAGTGGAACCATAACCTTCCCTGGAAGCATGTTATGCTTAAATAAAAGTCCATAAGAGGTTATGCAGCTAAAGGCTCCCTCCAAATGACAGAGTCCTCAAGGGAATATCAGAAGGAGGGAGAAAAGAACTTTCTCATCTACAGGGACCTTATCCTAGAAAAGCTAAGTTCTCTGAGTGAGGGTTCACTGGTGCAAAAGCAGCAGACTAGAAGGCAACGTTATGAAACTGCTTGACAGTCTAGTGAGTTGGCAACAACCCAAGATGTGTGACTGAGAAGCATGCGGTAAGGT
This sequence comes from Palaemon carinicauda, assembly GCF_036898095.1. NCBI lineage: Eukaryota > Metazoa > Arthropoda > Malacostraca > Decapoda > Palaemonidae > Palaemon > Palaemon carinicauda. The sequence goes on along the minus strand of NC_090750.1, from coordinate 58,800,440 downwards.
ATGCAGAGCATGATGTATGCAGAGTATGCTGTATGCAGAGCATGCTGTATGTAGAGCATGTTGTATGCAGAGCATGCTGAAAGCAGAGCATGCTGTATGCAGAGCATGCTGTATGCAGAGCATGTTGTATGCAGAGCATGCTGAATGCAGAGCATGCTGTATGTTGAGCATGTAGTAAGCAGAGCCTGCTGTAAGGAAAGCAGAGCGTGTGCATGGCGTTTAACCTTTCTCAGAAAATCCATGACCAGTGCTAGAGTGCTTTATGCATGCTTGCATGGGGTTTAAAAATCAACATAATGTTTACCTTACATTCATAACTCATGATTCATATTTTTGCCATGGTTTGAAAATGGAGGTAAGGTATGCTGAACAGCAGAGTCAGAACGAGCTGGAACAACAATAGTTGTGGTTTCCTCTTCAAGACTCTGTTGAGGGAACACCTGAGGCTCAGTCTGCAAAGGCTGAATAAAAGACAAGCAGAAGGAAGGCGCATGGGTGGAGGAGGCTGACTCCTAGCATGAGTGGTTGAACCCAAGGGTTGCGCTTGCTGAGCGGTTGGCGGAAGCGGAGTAGCAAGTTCCAGTTCCTGTGGTGTGAGCGGAGCGCGATGAGGAAGAGGCTGCGCAGAACAAGGTAAATGTCTCGCAAGCTGAGGCTCCTGAGGCGCAAGGCTAAGGTGTTGTGGTGCTTGCCTTGTGGAGGGTTGAGCTCGCTGCAGCGAGAGCTGAGGAGACTGACTCATGGACGGGAGAGGTTGTTGTACCTCAACCGAGTGTTGCATCACTGGTGGAGCAGCAAGTGGAGGCGGAGGAAGAGAGGTATAATCCTCCTGATCCCATTGTAAAGGTTGCCTTAAGGAAGGCGGAGGCTGAACACCACTGGGAACAGCAAACTCAGCACGTGGCTCAACATCGTACGCCTGGCAGGTGGTACTGCGATCAGGCGGAGCGAGCGTAGGCGGAGGGAGTGTAGGCGGAGGCGGAGGAGCAACACTCTCAGCCCGACACTCACGCATCAAGTCCGAAAGCTGTGCTTGCAAGGACTGTAGTAGAGTCCACAACATCGTACGCCTGGCAGGTGGTACTGCGATCAGGCGGAGCGAGTGTAGGCGGAGGGAGTGTAGGCGGAGGCGGAGGAGCAACACTCTCAGCCCGACACTCACGCATCAAGTCCGAAAGCTGTGCTTGCATGGACTGTAGTAGAGTCCACAACATCGTACGCCTGGCAGGTGGTACTGCAATCAGGCGGAGCGAGCATAGGCGGAGGGAGTGTAGGCGGAGGCGCAACACTCTCAGCCCGACACTCACGCATCAAGTCCGAAAGCAGTGCTTGCATGGACTGTAGTAGAGTCCACTTGGGGTCGGCAGAAACTACAGTAGGCTGAGGTAAAGCCTTAACAGTCGAGCTCTGTTGTGGCAGAACCTTACTCCTCTTATGCGGAGTGCATTCAACTGATGACTGAGGAGAGTCAGAGCTAACCCAATGACTGTGAACTCTAACTTCGTACGTCTGGCATAGGTCTGGACTTTACGTTTAAAAGGTCTAGAGACCTGAGACCAGCGTTTTCTCCCCTAAATTTCTTCTGCAGACGAGCAAAATAAGGGCTCAATCGTCTGCGGGTGGGAGTGACGGTCTCGGTAAGACACGCCCACAACCACCGAGGATACTTCTGTGCGCCGATCAAGGCCTGCTGAACCCTTCTGCCCTTCGACATTGCTTCTCCCCTGGGCTTGGGAGCTTGCAAGAGGTCCCGGACTGGGAGGACGACTGGCGCGCACAAAAGTACCCTCACGAACAACACTGACATACTTTGCGCTAATCACTTATCACTTTGATTTCTGTTTGCACTTATTTCACTGAACTCGAAACTTTAAGTGGTTTGTACCTGAAACACGCAATTCTATCCTTTCTCAAAAGTTAGTAATTGCGAAAACAGAATTACAATGTAACAGAAAAATCTAATGATAATTCAGTGGCTGGAAAGAGACTAAACACTAGATCACTCTAGAAACGTTTAGTTTCTTCCCCTAAAGAGACTAGGGAGAAGAGCAAAAACGATAACGACGTTACTCGTACGCCTGGCAGGCTTGAAAGAAACGTTTATCCTCTTTCTCCCTCCGTCTCTATCTCTCTCTCTCTCTCGACTTAGAACCTGAGAGAAGAGCCCAATCATATATATCGTTAAAACATATTATTGTTAAAGGAAAAAACTGAAAAGTTCCTTTATTAGGATCAAAACCATTAAGTTAAGAAAGAATGAACAAAACGCTAGACACGGTTACTCTTACTGCAACGTGAAACCGTGAACATTCTTTCTCTATCGTAACGATAGAGTGCAAGTTGAACGTTCTGAACGTCAACAACTGCAGAGACAAAACAAAACGTTAGTTCAACTTTGAAAACAGTACGAGACTATCAAAGAAATTCTTTCAAACTCTGTGGCGGAAATAGCATAATATGTTAACAGGTAAAACCGAAATGACGGGCTCAATGTTAATTAACTTCGGTACCAAGAAAAGACCGCCTACTATTAGGAAGGTCGAATATAAACAAATATAAAAATTAATTTTAATAAGTTTATAATAAAAGGAAGTTAATCGAAGAGGCCTATAAGAGGCGGAGAGATATAAAATAAATCTATAACTTTTGTTAAGCAAAATTAAGAAAGAGAGTCTATACTCTCTTAGAGACCAACACTTCCATCTAAGGGAAGGGTCGGCCATTGAAAGGTGAACGAGAGTTCATACTCTCTTCGTCACCATAATTAATCAAATTAATTCCAAAAGCTAACTAAGCTAATATAGAAGTTTCCAGTAAAGCGACAGCCGAAATCAAAGAGAAATACTTCACCAAAGTCGTGAAAATACTCCAAGAACATAAGCGTATCCCAGAACGTCTTGCCGGAAGCACGACAGAGGAATAATTGAGGAGGTGTCAACAAGAAGTACTTGAGTACCTGGCCACAGGTGGCGCTGGTAAATACACCCCCTTCTAGTATTGTGATAGCTGGCGTATCCCTCCATAGAATTCTGTCGGGCAACGGAGTTGACAGCTACATGATTATCGGGTAAGTTTAATATTGAAAAACACAACATTTTTATTAAAAAAAAAAACTTAAAATATATATATCTAAAGACAATCAAGATATAATTAACAATAATTATTTTCTGTCCATGAAGGAAGCCCTTGAAAGTTCCAGGACTCAAAAATAACGTTTACATAATTTTTAGTTTGAAATATTTCAATATAGATCAGCTATACATACATAAAGTAAAGAAATTTGTCCCTTAAATACCTCAACTTGTAAATATATTAAGATTTTGTGAGTCTCAGTTTTGTGTCCCAGGTTTGTGCAAAATGGAATAGAGTATAAAAAGAAGCAATGTATACTGTATATAAAGGTAAATATGGAAAAATTAAAGAAAGATCATGGAACAGCGGAGCAAGTATTCTGAATCACACTGGATTAAAATTTATGTATATAAAAGGTCAATGTGGAAAAAAAAAAGATCATTGAAGAATAGAGTAAGTATTTTGAAAACACACTGGATTAAAAATGAAAATAACACTGGATATTTGCATAATGAAGGGATCCATAAGAAAGATAACTGAAGAATAATGGTCCTTGAGATGATAAAAGAGAATTTCTGAATCATCTGTCAAAATGATTTAGTAGAATATAATACCTCACCAAATCAAGTAAAAATGTATCACAGATATAAGTGTAAAATAACTGTAAATTTCTTGAAATTTTGATGAGGAGGAATTAAGATAAGTTTGTCCGAAAATCAGTAACTATAAAAGTAGCAGGACTAAGCAAACTTATGGAGAAATTAAAACCTAGATCCAATGGGAGTTCAGAAGAAAGTGTGCAGGTAAATTATTTCACTTCTATTCTTAATAAAGAAAACAATGATGGTAAGTTAAAACTGTGTGGAGGTAAATCCTATTCTTAATAAAGCTAAGATGATGATGACAATGGGTGTCAATAACAAAGAAAAAAGAAAAAAAAAAGAACAGATGGAAAGAGAGAGAGAGAGAGAGAAGTGAAGAACTGTGTTGTGGTAGTTGGTGAGATCTCAAAAAAGTAAAGAATTTGTGATACCTTCCTGACTATGGACTGACACAGGAGGGGCAAGAGCATTTAGAAAGAATGTAGCAATAGCATAGTTGAAATACAGAAAGATGGTTACACAGTTGGCTGGCAGAGAGATGGATACAATGTGTATCTACATACTTCAAAAACATTCTATGCCTACTAAAAAAGGCATCATTCCAAAAGCGGACTACTATGATTGTAAAGGCTGTTCATGCAAGGGAAATGTCCTAAAGACCTGTGCCCAAATGCACTCTCCACCAAGCTAAGGCCAGGGAGAGCCAGGCAATGGCTGCTGATGATACAGCAGGTAGACCTATAGGCTCCCCCAAAACGCCCATCCTTAGCTCACAAAGATGTTGAGATTGCAGACACTACAAAAACTATCAAGCGTAGCGTGACTCGAACCCCAGTCCGGCAGAATGCTAGGAAGGGACATTACTAATAGGCCAGGTGTGAGCTGGTGGACGTAGTCTTTGATGTGTACAAGAAGTCAAGTCTGAAATTCAAGATTGGGATGAAAAGGGGACAAGGGAGCAGAAGAGTGAAGAACAAGAACAAGAAAGACACCAGGTAATTGACAAAGCTTTCTTCGTGGTGCAAGCAACAAGACTGCTGTTTCAATTCCTTGCTGAGATGACAAGCACGGTCAATGTCACAAAGAGAGATGATGCTATTAGCAACACAATTTAGTCTCTGGATGCAGTTTTCCTACGTTTTCATAAGGAAATTGACAATCAAATATTTGTACATGCCATTGGTGTAATGACTGAAGGGAGAAGTCTATTATCATTAATGCTAAAGAGACAAACATGCTAGTTATAGAAATACTGTCTCTGTGCTTCCATCCATACAGTAAATGTGTCTTGAGAAAATGTGGATTGCCTTTGGTCAAGGAACCAAGATTCTATGGATTCCAGTCCATAAGGTAGTTTCTGCAATAGGGCTTAAGAAAACTATTTGATGTTTTGAGAAAATGTTGATTGCCTTTGGCCAAGGAGGCAAGATTCAATGGATTCCAGTCCATAAGGTAGTTTCTATAATAGGGCTTAGGAAAACTAGAAGGATCCCATACTTTAATGCATTCACTGGATGTGATGTCACATCTTGCCTTCCATGGGAAAGTGAAGAAATCTTGAAATATATTTGATGAGGTTTCTGAAACATTCACTAATCTCAGCCAGCATCCAACATTGATTCCTGATTTTGACCTAGAGAAGCTAGAGAGATTTAGTGTCCTCGTGTAAACAAGGTCAAGTACAGCTATTAGATTTCTTTCCCTGCCAGCTGGGTATACAACCCAATTCCATCAACATAGGCAGGTGTCAGAAAACAAGCAAATCGTGCAGCCTAACAGACTGGGATCATCTGAGGCCGGACAACCATCTCCAAACCAGACACAAGCAGTTCTACCAAATGAGGGTGGATGCATAATGGAGACATGGCATATGTTGGAAAACTACCCACTATTGCAGCAAGCTGTCGGGAACTGACAGTGTTTATGTAAGAAAGGTTACAAAGAAAGATGCAAGTGCTTACAGTTAGCACTCCCCTGCACATTGCTCTGTAGCTGCTTATGTGAGCAGTGGCTGCTGGAAGACCAGTGGTATGGTTTGAACATTGTAGTACAAAGCTAACAAAATGAAAAATGGACGAGCTGGTGGCCACCTTGAAAACTGTAAAATCTTGAAAATTAGCCATTATGTTAAGTCCACAATTCTAAACATGTAAAAATCTCCTGCTTCACAATCATAGCAATCAACAACCAGCATTCACTTCTTGAAAAGAAGAAGAAAACGGAAAGTTCAATTAAGGGCTCATCAGCATGTCTATAACCGTTACTCCCAAATACCTAAGTGAAGAGCTATCGATAGAATTTTGGGGGGCACATCCCCCTTTTTTTAACAACTGTCTGTTTCATTACATTGTTAATAATTTTAACAGCTGCTCCAGCTCATGCTGGAAACATATTCTCTAATTAAAGGACAAAAGGTTTGTTTATGTTTAAGGTAAACGCAAGATTATGTACCTACAAACAGCAAATCTTTATAATCTTTATAACAAAAAACTAAGAGATTCTGATATATGTTAAATTTTGAATTAACCTCATGCATTGCAGTTTCATGACCAATTATGAAAGGTAAATACTATGTTCCCTCTGCTTTTCAATGCTGTAGTGTTTCAGTCAGAAAAAAATTGGAAATTTACAGAAAAAAGCCAAGACAAAATTCAGCTATACTAATAAAATAAAAAAAGAAAATGTAATTGTGTAACTTTAACAATAACCCAATGTTTTAGTGCTAAAGTCTTACTAAGATGATAATGAAATCAAAATTAACTCTTTAAAAGATATGCTTCACCCCTCAAATATAAAAAGTTTTCAAGATGAGCTACTGAACCCTTAGGAATGTCAATGAGGCTCTTACACTGATTATATTACTGGAAATTATTAACAGAATTCTTGGTAAAGAATAGTATACGCAATATATTACATACAAGGTAAGCATTGAACCAAAGTATTCAATCTTTAAAGATCCTCTTGATAAAGTTTGAATTGATAATTTTCCATAGTGAACACTACTAAATGATAACCTTCCTATTCCGCTTATAAAGTTTATCACAAAGAAATTTTATCACCATATAGTAAAAGTAGTATCTTGAGCTGATATCTAAGTATATTAACTTGTGCTGAAGTCATATAGTAGAGATCAAAGACAGTCCCTGCCGTTATCTATGAAGACGAAAATTAGGAATATAACGCCTTGCTTCTTTCATGTGGATTGGTCCACCAACTTCCTCTTCGTACAGTGGTATGACGGGTTGCATTATGTGGCACGGCTCAGAGTACATATCTCCACAATCCTTGGGTATATTGCTAACAACCAAATTAATCTGAAAAAAAAATCAGATTAGAAAAGCCGATAAGATTATAAAATTTTACATTCTATGGAAATTTTATGGAAGTTAGTTTACTATAATCAAAACTACTTAAGGATAAGCACTCTTAATTCATTCTAACATTTTGTTCTATGTAACATATTGAAAGTAGTAGTTGCACAGTAAATAATCTTTCATAAATAGTTAAAGTTTTATTGAAAATAACCATGGTACAAGGAAATATTTCAAAAACAAATTTTATTTTAGTCACTTCAAAATCACTTGACATCTGAGGGATTTACTAAGAACAAAATCTGTTAACCCAACGATAAACAGCTGAGCTTCACTTTACATTTACAATTGAATTTAAAAGATTTTCAGCAAAATTTATAACTATAAAAATGACGAGCATAAATCAACGTAATAACTAGGTCAGTAAGGGAAAAAAGCCTTATAACTTGAGATCTGTCAAGTTGAAAAGCTTCTGCAGCAGCTCCCAATTAGCTGACGGAATCTTCAATTACCTTTACACTTTTTAGCCAAGTGAACTTTCAAACCTATCTTCTATTAATGAACCTTTTTTTCCCATTTGTATAGGGTAAGCACGGATGGCTTTTTTTTCTTTTTTTTTTTTTTTTGGCTTTCGGGGTGGACCGTAGTACCGATCGGATGCCCTGCCTTACGTTGCTTAGACCCGGCAGCGTATGTAAGCCTATGTTACCATCAATTACTTGTCATGAATGCCATGGCACTACTCAGTTCGGATATTCTTTTCTTCTCTTTTACAAAGAGCTATCAAACATTGAAACTGCAGCTGGTAATAATAGTCAATACTGTACATATTTGTATGGCAGGTTTGCAAACATACCTGCCACATATTTGCAAAACAACTGCATATCCTTGTCTTTTGATTCATCCAGGTGCACCCAGACAAAACTACGCATGTGTAAACCTATCCTTTTATTCCAGAATGAGAAAGGGAAAACAGCCAAAATCTGAGAAACAGTAAGACTATGTGTATACTGCTTACAGTTGAAGTCTAAAGTGAGCGGCTTACTAACTGACAGGTGATTGGGGCTTCTTCACCACATGCCAGAAGTTATAGCTTCTTTGTTAAATTTCAGCAGCCAATATATCTTTGCTGAAGTCACACTATAGTGATGAATCATGGTTGGTATATGTGTACTGTAAATTGGATAAAACTAAACCTAAACAGTACAGGACTTTCATCCTTCGCAAGACTATGGAACATATTAGGTTAGGGGTCCAGAATGTTGTAGGCCACCAGTAAAATATGAAAGTTAGGACCCAGAAAATCTAAGTTATATTAGCAGCTAAACATTGGAATATGCCTTAGGTTAGGTTAGCAGCTACCAATTGGGATATGCCTTAAGTTAGGTTAGCAGCTACCGGATATGCCTTACGCTAGGTTAGCAACTACCAATTGGGATATGCCTTAAGCTAGGTTAGCAGCCACCCATTGGAATATGCCTTAAGCTAGGTTAGCAGCCACCCATTGGAATATGCCTTAAGCTAGGTTAGCAGCTACCAATTTGGTTACACCATAGACTTTTCTATTTCACAATACGCGCAACCATTTTACAGTTGTACCAGAAAAAATTTATAAAAAATAAAAAAAAAATGGAGAAATTCTTATATAGATATGTATTTCTAACCTGAACAGAAATAAGCTATCCATTAACAAACTGTGACAGCAGTAAGTATTCCCTTGTGTAGTTTGAAATTTGTTTCACTGAATTAGAATACTGTACAATATTAGTAAGGAGACTGGAACTGACATAATTAAATAGACCTCTCCAAACACAATAATTGAACCCCAAAACCTTTATGTACTTGTAAACCGATAACACGAAAACTTAATTTATTTAAAAATTACCAATTCAAGCCGCTTCAGACATTCATTTCCCATTTTCTGTTTGATTATACCTTTGTCCCAACTTGCAATCATCTTCACAGTAACCAATCAGAGCTAATTTTAGTGTCATTTGAATTACTTCTGGTCATTCTTATATTTGTTGCTAGTGGGATGTTACCGCCATTATATTGTTCGACTTATACCGACATGAAACGCAAAAACATAAAAAATTTGTAAATAATATGTATTTTTCCTAACATACGTACCTGGAGCTATTTATTAGGGTATTACTTTCGGCAGCGCTGAAAACCAGCCAAGACAATTTTAGTGAGGGATAATTACCCCATCCGCTAGTTAGCGGGAGGGGGTTGGGGTAGACTAGCTACCCAGCTCAATCACACCTGTCGGTTGAGTAACCACTTTTGCTTTCTGGCAGGATTTCTAGGGCGACAGGGTGGCGGGTCAATTTGTATAAATAGCTCCAGGTTTGTATGTTAGGAAAAATACAAATTATTTCCAAATTTGTTAGTTGTTCCGACACAGATACAAACCTTCGCTATTTATTAGGGTGACTTACTCTTAGGAGGGAGGAAGACCTTACCAGCTGGCCTTGGTCATGACCCGGGGTCCTCTCTATTTTGATCTGTGATCGATAGTAGAGGGAACCCTACCCTCGCTAAAATCAAGGTAGTTACAAGGTAACTCACTGATAGTGGCCTGCAGAAGCTTGTGTGAGAGAGACTCGTGGCTTGTCTTCATGTAGGAACTTGAGGATTCTAAGACATATCCAATACCCTCCCTCAAGAGGTATTGGTGACGTAACAAACTATCCATTCATACCCAGGATGCACAAGGGAAATTATTCTTACCTGCAGAGGGGTGAGGTCAGCTATGCTTCGGTCTTGCAGAGCTATTTCCCCAGGGGGGGAGAAGGAGAAAGAAAGAAGTGAGCTAGACATTCTTTTCATTCACCCTAGACTAATCCGGGTAACCTAAGCCCTCAACCCTCTGCTACTTGTCCATCAAGGAGCCTGAGGCATTAGATCACTTGTTGTGCAGCCACCACAGGACCAATGGAGAAGGTTTCGATGCTCCTGTGAGTTACGTCTTTCAGGTAGAGGGCTGTGAAGGTCGTCTGACGCTTCCACACGCCCGCTTGCAATACCTGTGCCACAGAAAAATTCTTCTTGAACATCAGAGATGTTGCAATGCCTCTGACATCATGAGCTCTGGGTCGGTTGGACAGAGTAGGATCTAGATATAGAGCGTATTCGATTACTTTCCTTATCCAGGAGGAAATAGTATTCCTCGTGACCCTCCTCTTGACCTTCCCCGTGCTGACAAAAAGTGCTCGTACACGGGGGCGAACTTTTGCTGTTCTTTTTAAGTAACACCACAGACTCCTCACTGGACATGGTAACAGTTGGTCTGGATCTTCAGTTACAGAACGAAGACTCTCTATCCGAAATGGGCCGAACCTGGAGTCCGGCAAACCCGGATTTTGAGTCTTAGCTACAAACTCAGGGATGTAGTTGAGGATTACTTCCCCCCATCTCCTATTATTATTATTATTATTACTATCCAAGCTACAACCCTAGTTGGAAAAGCAAGATGCTATAAGCCCAGGGGCTCCAACAGGGAAAAATAGCTCAGTGAGGAAAGGAAATAAGGAAATAAATAAATGAAGAGAACAAATTAACAATAAATCATTCTAAAATAAGAAACAACGTCAAAACAGACATGTCATATAATAAACTATCAACAACATCAAAAACAAATATGTCATAAATAAACTATAAAAAGATTATGTCCGCCTGGTCAACAAAAAAGCATTTGCTCCAACTTTGAACTTTTGAAGTTCTACTGATTCAACCACCCGATTAGGAAGATCATTCCACAACTTGGTCACAGCTGGAATAAAACTTCTAGAGTACTGCGTAGTATTGAGCCTCGTGATGGAGAAGGCCTGGCTATTAGAATTAACTGCCTGCCTAGTATTACGAACAGGATAGAATTGTCCAGGGAGATCTGAATGTAAAGGATGGTCAGAGTTGTGAAAAATCTTATGCAACATACATAATGAACTAATTGAACGACGGTGCCAGAGATTAATATCTAGATCAGGAATAAGAAATTTAATAGACCGTAAGTTTCTGTCCAACAAATTAAGATGAGAATCAGCAGCTGAAGACCAGACAGGAGAGCAATACTCAAAACAAGGTAGAATGAAAGAATTAAAACACTTCTTCAGAATAGATTGATCACCGAAAATCTTGAAAGACTTTCTCAATAAGCCTATTTTTTGTGAAATTGAAGAAGACACAGACCTTATATGTTTCTCAAAAGTAAATTTACTGTCGAGAATCACACCTAAAATTTTGAAAGAGTCATACATATTTAAAGAAACATTATCAATACTGAGATCCGGATGTTGAGGAACCACCGTCCTTGACCTACTTACAATCATACTTTGAGTTTTGTTAGGATTCAACTTCATACCCCATAATTTGCACCATGCACTAATTCTAGCTAAATCTCTATTAAGGGATTCACCAACCCTAGATCTACATTCAGGGGATGGAATTGATGCAAAGAGAGTAGCATCATCTGCATATGCAACAAGCTTGTTTTCTAGGCCAAACCACATGTCATGTGTATATAGTATGAAAAGTAATGGGCCAAGAACACTACCCTGTGGAACACTCAGATATCACATTCCTATAATCACTATGGTGCCCATCAACAACAACTCTTTGAGATCTATTACTTAAAAAATCAATAATAATGCTAAGAAACGACCCACCCACTCCCAACTGTTTCAGTTTGAAAACAAGGGCCTCATGATTAACACGGTCAAAGGCAGCACTAAAATCAAGGCCAATCATACGAACTTCCTGACCACAATCAAGGGATTTCTGTACAGCATTGGAGATTGTAAGAAGGGCATCACATGCTCCAAGGCCTTTACGAAAACCAAATTGCAAACTAGGGAGTAGATGATTACCTTCAGCAAACCTATTAAGACGTTTTGCCAGAAGACGTTCAAAAACTTTAGATAATATGGGAGTTATGGAAATTGGGCGGTAATCAGTGGGACTTGAGCTACCACAAACACATTTACATAGAGGAGTAACATTACCAATTCTCCAACTAGTGCTAAAAGCTCCTCTTCTTGCTAACTTGCGCAAAATAACAGATAACTTTGGAGCTAAGAAATCTGCTGTCTTTATAAAAAACAAAGGAAAAATACCATTTGGGTCTACACCTCCATAAGCATCAAGGTCCATCAACAGAGCTTTAATCTCACGAGATCGAAAAGCTAAACTAGTTAGTTTAGCCTCAGGAAAACAGGAATGAGGAAGTTCAAGTTTTTCATTACTCTGTTTACTGTCAAAAACATCAGCCAAAAGGGTTGCCTTTTCCTTTGAACAGTGAGTGACTGAGCCATCTGGTTTAAGTAAAGGAGGAACTGTTGCATCTACACCAAAGAGTGCAGATTTAAGGGTAGACCACCATTTATGTTCCTGAGTTGTACCAGAAAGTGATTCTTTTATGGTTAAATTGTACTCCTTTTCAGTTGAGGCATAAAGTCTCTGAGCAAAAGCTCAAAGCTGAGTATAGTTGTTCCAGGTCAAATCTGATCTGTTACCCTTCCAAAGTTGATAGGCCTCCTGCTTCTCCAAAAAAGCACGTCTACAATCATTATTGAACCACGGTTTGTCCTTCACTCGGTACCTTAGCATACGAGAAGGGATACGCCTATCAATTATGTTGCCTAGATTCTCATTCAAAGGGAAAACAGGATCTACACTATTATATAATTGTGACCAATTCAAGCACAAAAGATCATGTAAAATCCCATTCCAGTCTGCTTGGGATTTCATATAAATTTTACAAGAATATGATATATCAGGGACAGGCTGCTCAGTCTTCACTAATAATGAAATCAAGGCATGATCAGATGTCCCGACGGGAGAACCAACCTTACCAGTTATAACGCCAGGGGAGTCAGTGTATACAAGGTCCAAGCAATTACCAGGCCTGTGAGTAGCTTCATTTATGATTTGCTCACAGCCTGATTCAGAGGCAAAGTCTAAAGCTCTTAAGCCATGGCGATCGGTAGGAGAGATAGAACTTAACCACTCCCTATGGTGAGCATTAAAATCACCAACAAAGACAAAAGAAGCCTTTCTATCATCTTCTTGTATCTTAGCCATAATGGTAAGAAAACAATCGAAGATAGAATCATCCATGTCTGGATTCCGGTAGATCGAACATAAATAAAAGTTGTTATGCCTGCCACAAACTTTTATTACCTGAATCTCATGACATCCACATTGATAGCAGGACTTATGAGAAGCTGGGTACTCGGTCCTAATATACACCGCCATTCCCCTGGCCCTAGGGATGGCATCACGTTTCAACATTATTGGCTTCTTGAAACCAGTTATAAGGAGCTCAGGTGAGTGCCTCATATTAGAAACCAAAGTTTCTGAGCACAAAAGAATATCATACTGTCTGGACGCAACTGTAAGGTCTTGGATATTTGCATGAAGACCACGAATATTGCAATACAGAAGACGACATTGACGAAATCTAGGACGTACTGGTCCAGGATTTCGCTCAATGTCTCCAGACAGCATAAGAATTAATAGAAATAAAAAAGACACATCATACTTAAAAACTAGATTAACAAGAATTATAACAAAAACAATACGTACAGAATTATAAACAAAGTGATTGATGATACCCATAGACTATAGTAAAAAGTCGGAAAAACTGGTCAACATGGAGGAGCCGATACACCATGCAAGGCTAAATACCCTCCAGGATAGCCACTTCAACTGAAGGGAGGACAGTAAGGATGGTTTTGAGAAGAAAAAGAATCAGAAAAAGGAAAAGACAACCTCTTGATAAACCACCAGGCATCCATGGCCCTTCTATTAGGCCTGCCCAACACACCATTTCAAAAAAACAAGAGGAAGAAAAAAAAATAAGATAGAATAGTGTGCCTGAGTGTACCCTCAAGCAAGAGAACTCCAACCCAAGACAGTGGAAGACCATGGTACAGAGGCTATGGCACTACCCAAGACTAGAGAACAGTGGTTTAATATTGGAGTGTCCTTCTCCTAGAAGAGCTGCTTACCACAGCTAAAGAGTCTCTTCTACCCTTACCAAGAGGAAAGTACACTGAACAAATTGCAGTACAGTAATTAACCCCTTGGGTGAAGAAGTGTCAAGTATCTCATTGTTGTCAGGTGTATGAGGAAAGACAAGAATATGTAAAGAATAGGCCAAACTATTCTGTGTAAGTGTAGGCAAAGAAAAAATAAGCCGTGACCAGAGAGAGGGATCCAATGCATTACTGTCTGGCCAGTCAAAGGATCCAATACCTCTCTAGTGGTAGTATCTCAACGGGCGACTGGTGCCCTGGCCAACCTACTACCTATAGAGTGGGAGACATCAGCAGATAGACCATGAAGTTCGCTGACACTCTTAGCCAAAGCCAGAGCAAGCAGGAACCCCGTCTTCCACGTGAGGTGGCAATCTGAGGCCTGGCGTAGTGGTTCATAGGGGAAGCCCTTCAGAGACCTGAGGACCTGAATCACGTTCCAAGGGGGAGGTCTTAGCTCTGCCTGGGGACAAGTAAGCTCGTAACTGCGTATGAGCAAAGCAAGTTCCAACTAGGAGGAAATATCGACTCCTTTCAGTCTAGAGGCGAGACTCAAGGCTGAGCGGTAGCCTTTGACTGCCGAGACTGAGAGAAGCATTTCTTCCCTAAGGTATACAAGAAACTCCGCTATAGTTGGAACAGAGGCATCGAAGGGAGAGATACCCCTTCCACGACACCAACCCCAGAAAACTGACCACTTCGCCTGGTAGACTGCCTCTGTGGATCTCCTGAGGTGTCCAGCCATTCTTTTCGCAACCAGTTGCAAAAAAGCCTCTCTGTGTGAGGAGGCGCTGGATAGTCTCCAGGCGTGAAGTCGAAGCGAGGCTACGGGTCTGTGGAAGATGTTGGCATGTGGTTGTTTGTGGAGGTCGTGCTGTGGAGGAAGCTCCCTCAGGATCTCCGTGAGGAGATGCAGAAGGTCTGGGAACCATTCTGCATGATGCCATAGCGGAGCTATGAGGGTCATTTGCAAGTTGTTGCTTGCTCGTACCTGGTTGATGACTTTTCTCATCAGACAGAACGGGGGAAACGAGTAAGCGTCCAGGTTTATCCACCTTTGTTGAAAAGCATCTTGCCAAAGAGCTTGGGGGTCTGGGACTGGGGAGCAGTACAACGGGAGCCTGAAATTCAGGGCGGTTGTGAACAGATCCACAGTCGGGGAACCCCATAAAGTCAGAACTTTGTTGGCTATCAGAGGATTCAAAGACCACTCGGTGCTAACTATCTGAGTCGCTCTGCTCAGCTTGTCTGCTAGCACATTCCGCTGATAGTGTCACCGAATTGTCTTCTGCCCATCTGAGTATCTCTACTACAAGATGGCACAGCTGCTGCGAAAAGGTACCGCCATGTTTGCTTAGATCCTACTACTGTGGTGTTGTCGCTCATCAGCAACACGGAGTGCTCCGCCAGGAACTGGTAGAACTCTTTGAGGGCCAAAAAAGCTGCCCTCATCTCTAAGAGATTTATGTGCTGGTACCTTTGTGATTCGGACCATTGGCCGGAGATGTAATGGTACAGCACGTGAGCCCCCCACCCTTCTTTTGATGCATCCAAAAAAGTATCAATTCTGGGGGAGAGATGCGAAGATCGACCCCTTTGCAGAGGTTCGGCTCCGCCAGCCACCACCTGAGGTCCAACTGTTCCTCTAGCTCTATGCGGACTAGGTGATCCTGGGAATCGGGGTGCTGGTTCCACTGGGATTTTAGTCGCCACTGGAGGGATCTCATCCTGAGGTGACTGTTGGGGACCAGTCAGGTCAGGGAAGAGAGGTGACCGAGAAGGCGAAGCCAAGACTGCGCCGGGAGCTCTTCCCGACTGAGGAAGACCTGTGCTATCTCCCTCAGTCTGTGGATCCTTTCATCTGATGGAAACGCTTTGTGCCTTAGGGTGTCTAATCGCATGCCTGGGTATACCAGTTCTTGAGAGGGGAGCATTTGAGACTTCTCAAGGTTTACCACGATCCCCAGATCCTGGCAAAACCTCAGAAGCTCGTCTCAGTGGCAGAGAAGGGCCGCCTCCGAGTCTGCCAGAATGAGCCAGTCGTCCAAGTATCTTAGGAGACGGATGCCGACTCTGTGAGCCCAAGATGATACTAGGGCGAATACTCTCGTGAATACCTGGGGTGCTGTGGAAAGACCGAAACACAGTACCCTGAACTGGTAATGCTTCCGATTGAACATGAATCTCATACTTCCTGGAAGACGGGTGAATTGGGATCTGGAAGTATGCGTCCTTCAGATCTAGAGTGCATATGAAGTCCGGGAGTCTTATAGCTTGTCGGCCATCTCCATCCTGAAAGGTGTTGGTTCGACAAACCTGTTCAGGGCCGAGAGGTTGATGACTGGTCTCCAGCCTCCAGACGCCTTTTTCACAAGAAAGAGTCGACTGTAGAGGCCTGGGAACCCGTCGAGGACCTCCTGGAGAGCGTCCTTCTCCAACATGGACTGGACTTTTACCCTGAGGGCAAACTCCTGTGCAGATCCCTTCGCACGGGAGTTCAATGGAATCGGCACTCGAGTCAGTAGAGGGAGAGAGAGCGTGAACGGAATATGATACCCGGAACGAATCACCTCGACCGTCCAGGGTTCGGCCCTGTGGTGAAGCCACCTCTGCCAGCGGCTTTGCAGGCATCCCCCCAAAGGTGGGCAAATGGGAGGATTGCCTGTCTTATTGGGACCGGCCTCGGCCAGATCCCTTCTTACCCTTTCCTCCACGGAAGGACTTTTTGCTGTGAAAGGCCCGCTTTGCACCCTTTTTACCCTGCTATTTTGGGTCTCTAGCCCTTTTTGGTTGAGGGTTTTGCTGTGCTTTCTGCTGTGGCTGAGAGGGGTAAGGTCTAGCTGTTAAGACCTTTTGTATGAGGGAGTCCTGACTAGACTTCCTCCACCTCTCTGCCACCCGCTCGACATCCTCGGGATGGAACAAACAATTGCCCTCAAAAGGAGCATTTTTCAGGCTCGCTACTTCGGCCTGAGGGAGATGTCTATAGAGCTTGCCTATGACGGCATCTCTCCTCTTCAGGATAGTGTTGGCCCAAAGGTTCACTACCTGATGGGAGAGGAACTCGATGGCCCGAGTGCCAGACAATAGGAAAGTCTCCAAAGACTTCCTGGAGGACTCAAGAGACAGGTCTTTAGACCGCATCAGTTGTCCTAGGGATCCTAGCCAGAAATCCAGCCACGAAGTAGCCTGCATGGCGTACTTCACCACCTTTTCCTGGTTTAGGATTTCAGAGGCCGAAAAGGAGACTGGAAGTCCCGTAAGTTTCTCGAAGGGAGTGGCCTTCGAGAGTGCCTCTATAGAGTGGTCGAGAGGCAGCGTTGGAAGAGATTCCCCAAGGATCTCGTAGTACCTCCTCTGGAACACATACGGAGGAGGTAGGACCTTGGAGGACGAGTTGGAGTGGAGAGAAGAGGTGGACCCAGTTGCCTAGGACACTGCCTTACGCTTGGCACTCTTCAACCCCTTTGACCAGGGCAAAGCTGCACTGGTCCTATGAGGTTTCTGAGTGCCATAGAACTGGTCAAGGACTTTCTTTCCCATCTAGAGGGGCTGGCGATGGATCTGGAAGTCCACTGATGGAACAGATGCAAGCTAGGACCTGCCAGAAGATGTGTTCCGACTCCTTCCTCTCATCCTCTGCAAGCTTAGGGCTAGCGGCTGCTGGCAGAGCGTCGTCCTCGAGATCGATCTGCCCTTCCACGTCCGAGCTCTCATCCATCGGAGCCTGGCGTGGGTCGAAGTCGTCAACTGTATAGACTGGGGATAGGGAGACTACCGGGGAGGCGCTTGCTTCCGGCTGCCTGGGAGGCAGTGAGGAAGGAAGCCTGGCCGTGGATTTGGGGATGGTGAACAAATCCTTCGGTTCCCTCCTACGAGGCCGGAGGTCTTCTGTCCCCAAGGGGTTAGAGGACTCCGTCGGCTTACGGGTGGAATGTAAGTCCATTGCTGTACGGGGAGAATCCCGTAAGGTTGCAGGTCGTGCCTCCTTAGACGCTATCTATACCAGTAAAGAAGGGAAGGAATCTCCATAGTAAGTAACCCTATCCTCCTTGGGGGGCAAAGGACGAATCCTTTTCCTTTCCCCCTTAGGTCTGGCCTGTGGCATCTTGAACTGCAGGGGGCTACCCTGAGGTTCATGCCTAATCTCCTCCAGAGGTCTTTTGCGAGGGGATGATCGTCTCCCCTTGCCAGAGGGGCCCGCCTGTGCGAGAACTTCTGACCTCCTCCTAGGATCGGAGGGAGGAGAGGACCCTGGAAAGAGAGGAGACGACAAGGGAATCCTAGGTGTATCACCTAAGGGCTGAGAGCGGGGAACGACTCCCTTCATGGATTGGCGCATTACATTGAATAAGGTGCTAAGCCACTGGGGGTCACGGGCTCCTGAGGAACTGGGGGAAGGTGCTTAGGAAAGGACTGCTCCCTGGATTTAGGAACCTGGGCAGATTTCCAAACCCTCTTGTCTGATGGAGGCTTCCCTATAGACAAGATAGGCACAGGCCTACCCTAAGGAATAGGGACTGGGCTCGGTCGCACACGCGACCGTTGTCTCTGTTGAGGCCTAAGGGGCTCGAGAGACTGACTGTGAGCGCCAAGATGGTCGTGTGCTCTTAAGCCGAACTGTTGGTAGGCGGAAGGGAGCTCGTGCGCGCACCTTTCCCGATTGTGCGCACCTTTTTCGCGCTCCTGGAGTGCATGATGTTGTTTGCGCACCTGGCACGCATAAGGTTGTTCGCGCACCTGGCACGCATAAGGTTGCTCGCGCGCATGGCGAGCAATAGGATGTTCGTGCATATGGCGCGCCATAGGATGAACCCACGCGTCATGATTGCCATTTTGTTCGCGCGCGCCAAGACGGTCGTGAGCGCCAAGACGGTCATGAGCGCCAAGTCGGTCGTGAGCGCCAAGTCGGTCGTGAGCGCCAAGTCGGTCGTGAGCGCCAAGTCGGTCGTGCACGCCGATTCAGTCGTGCGCACCAACCTGGTTGTGCGTGCCAACTTGGTCATGCGAGCGAGAGCTCTCAAGTTGTTGAGAGAACTCAGTGCTACGCTAAACTGAAGGTTAACGATAGCTTGTGTTGTGTGAGCGCGAACGATCAACACAACGAGTTTAAAAACTCTGTCATAAAAAGGATGACTCTGGTCACGAGAACCCAAAAGTTCAGCATGAACTGTGTTGCGCGAACCCGAAGGAACAACGCAACAAGAAACCGGAGTTTCTCTGTCACGAAACACCGAAGTGATAGCGCGACTAGAGTTACGAAAGCCCAAGAGTTCAGCGTAACTCAGGTTACGAGACCCCGAAGGATCAGCGTAACGAGGAATCGAGGTTCCTCTGTCCCGAGATCTCGAAGGATCAGCGTGACTGACGGTACGAGAACCCGAAGGTTCAACGTTACCGTCGTTACGAGAACCCGAGGGTTCAGCGTAAGAGAAACCCAAAGGTTTCGAGTCGTGAGAGCCCGAAGGTTCAGCGCGACGGAGATCCGAAGGACTCCTGCTGTTATGAGAACCCACAGGATACACATGACGAGAGCCCGAAGGCTCACGATCACGCCAGCCCAAAGGGTGATCGTCACGAGACCCCGAAGGGCCAACGGGAGGAGAACCAGCAGGTTCAAAAGGGCGTCTCCTCACAGCCTGAAGAGGAGAACGCCCGGGGTGGAGAGGGGTTACCCACCCCTCCACTCTACGAACCTCCGGCGAGGAACATACAACAGACTCCGCCCGAGGGGGAAACTGATTAAGATCAACAAATAAATCCTCCGCAGGAAAGGGAAGTTTGCCCGAAGAAGAACTACTCTTATAACAAGGTTCTCTTTCCGCCCCTGGAGGAGAACCTAAAGCGTAAGGAGATTGCCGATGCACAGAGGCCACCTTCTCTTTGTGAATGAGAGATATGTTCCCCCGAAGGGAAACTCTCCTTGGAGAGAGCCCTGTCACCGCCCTTGGTGGGTTAGCTAACTCCTCGGCGTCGGAACCAGACCCAAGGTCTGGAAAAGAACAGGCGCTCCCTGGGGGAAGAGAAGGAGCCGACTCACTAGGGGAGCCGCCATCCTCGTCTATCCCACAGGGTTGACCTGGAGTCACAAGCCCTGCGATACTGCTCTACCATAGCCCGGAAGGGTCTGGTCGAGGATTAGCTTCAGGTAGTGATTTGGGCGTAGAGGAAGCAAAAGTCCGCGATTTCTCTGATTTCGAGGAAGACCCTGAAAGCGAAGATTTGCGTTTAGACTACTACTTCTTACGCGCAAACCTCTCCCACTGGGAGGCAGGTCACTCCCTACACTCGGAACAGATGTTGTTCCGCGAACACTGAGTTTCCCGGTAAGCCGGGCATAAAGGATGTGGGTCTGTCTCCAAGGACGACATGAAGGTGCTCCAGCGGCGGCCCTCAATCCCTGGACATGTCCGCATAGCGGGACAATAACCATACACACACAAAAGAAAAAGAAATAAAGTCAAGGCGGTTTAACGGGAGAGAGAGAAGGCACGTCTACACTCTACCGAGCCAAAAGTAAAAGTGGTTACCCAACCTACAGGTGTGAGTGAGCAGGGTAGCTAGTCTACCCCAAACCCCTCCCGCTGACTAGCGGATGGGGTAATTATCCCTCACTAAAATTGTCTTGGCTGGTTTTCAGCGTTGCCGAAAGTAATACCCTAATAAATAGTGAAGGTTTGTATCTGTGTCGGAACAACTAAGACTTAAAACCAATTTGCAATGGAAAATAACACAGATATACTCTACCTTAATGCGGGGACAAATATAAAACTTTGGTTAATATACGACACACTAATTTATAGCAAAACTGGAAATCGCAATAAGAAATTAACAAGTACTGGGAATTTTTCTGTGTATGACTGATGGGGGATGGGGCATAGTCACCTATGTATTGATGGATTAAAATATAAACAGTATTTCACTGTTTATGTCCATTGTTTACTTTTGAGAGGCTGATGGTGGGTTACTGCACATCCCCTGTCTGTATTTTCTTTTGCCAATTCTGTTTTTTATATTGACATATTCATTACCTGGCTTTTCAACCAATAGAGAGCTTCCAATATTTCTGCATTAGTTCAAGGATGCTTTACAAAAGCTATTACTTTCCACCACCGCTTCTGTTCAAGGATGACTACAGCCAGATGATGTCTCCCAGAGAGGAGTTTAATCTATAACGAAATTAAGCGTAAATTCATTTATTTCAGTAATTTTTACGTAGAAAACAATGTCCGTTAAGTATAAGCTTATTGTTGCTCATCTGAAAGTAAAAAATAACCCATAAATAATGACCCACATAGTTGCCGTGCACAGCTCATCTGTGTACCACTTACCAGAATATAGGAGTGGGAGATTATGTTTATATGCGAGCAAAGCAAGATAATAGTGCAAAAATCATCAGAAGGACTGATATGAATTGCAATATGGGTAATTATACTTCAATAGAAACCCAGGGGGTGGCGCATGCAGCACATCTTTGAACTGCTTGCCTGAACAGAGGAGCAGTGATATAATGTTTCTTTGCAAGCGAAGCTAACCACGGGAGAGCAAAACCTCTCGGAGGGACGTGATATAAATTGTAGATAATAATGATACTTTAATAGTGTTCCATGAGGGTGGTGTGCACAGCAAATCCATATACCGCTTGATATAACAGAGGAGCAGTGATACAGTATGTTTATTTGCGAGCAAATCGAGCCATAGAGCATAAACCATTAAAGGGACGTGATGTGAATTATACTGAACGTACTTATGATACTTTAATAGTGACCCATGCAGCTGTCATGAACAGCACATCCATGTTCTACTTGCCAGATGAGGAACAATGCGATTATGTTTATTTGGGAGCGAAGCGACTCACAGCCGAGTGAAAAGCATTAGAGTGATAGCATTTGTTATAAGAAATGGACGAGTGTTTACATTTACGAGACTGATGGTGAATTATTGCACATGCGTTGCTTGCTTTCGTTTAACCCAACTTTTATTTTTTGTATGACGGGATCATTACCTGGCCTTTTTAACCAATTATGAGCTTCCAAATATAAACATACAAATTACCGGATGTTGTTCTACAACAGTCCCTGATTTTTCAGTTTCAATTTGATCACCATTACATAAGGATGTCTCCATGAGGGAAGTACAATATTTTGAAATTTAGAGTAATTATTTTGAAATTTACTGCAATTTCATCCATGTTGACAATTGATTATGATGAAAACGCACTCTGTTTAGTGTTTAGCTATTGCAGCTCATGTGAATGTAAAAAATAACCCCAAAATAATGGCACACGGGTGTGCGAGCACAGCTCAACAAGTACTGCTTGCTTGAGCATAGGGGTAGTGATGTTTGTTGATTTAGAGTGTGCAGCAAGCCACGGCATAGCAAAACCCATTAGAAATTTGAAAATATATCTCCGAAATAATGACTCATGTGGCTTGCGAGTGCAGCTCAACACGTAGACCTACCACTAAGATCGCGAGCCACGACGGAGCAAAAACCCTTGGAAATTTAAAAATATATCTCCAAAATAATGACCCATGGGGTTTGTGAGCGCAGCTCAACATGTGGGCCTACCACTTTGGCAGCGAGCCACGGAGGAGCAAAAACCATTAGAAATTTAAAAATTTATCTCCGAAATAATGACCCATGGGGCTTGCGAGCGCAGCTCAACATGTAGGCATACCACTTGACAGAACATATAAGTGATGTAATGTTAATTTTGCAAGTGTAGTGAGCCACAGCGGAGCAAAAACCAATAGGAAGACAAAGTGAATCATAGATAATTATGATACTTTAATTTTCAGCCACTTGCATGAACCATACATTTTTACAACTGGTTATATTGTGTATTTTGCATGGTTGATAATTATTATTGCTGCAAATCACTTTTCAGGTACATGGCCTCGAGAAAAAAGAAAAAAAAAATAGGGGGTTTCTCGCCAAGTCCCCATAATTGTCTTTATATAAGGGAGTCCAAATACTCAAATGAGTGGTTTGCCCCAATAATCATGGTCAGAAAAGCATAAAACACAAAATAGCTAGAAGGAAAAATGTATGGGTCATGTAATTGGCAAGAAATTAAGGCATCATATATTTACCGAAAACAGTACTAACAAGAAATCGATGCTCAAGAAAGGTACCTCTGCCGCAGTTACTCCGGTGTCTTTTAATTTTTCCTGTTAATTTTCTTGGGTTCTGCATTTATTATTATCCATAGATGATTAGTTTTCATTTCATCCTACCCAAAACCCTGATTCCCATCTAGAAAACTCCCATAACTGTTGGGGCATAAATGATGGTGGTAAGCGGAAAAAAGAGAGTTTTGTAAAGGATAACATCAGAATAATACAAAACAGAAAAAATGGCTGAGTGGAGCCTACGTGAATTTTACAATACCTATATTATTTATTAATTGGGGTAGGGTAAGAAAGGCTATGGTAAGGTAAGGTAAGGTAAGGTTCGGTAGTGTATGGTACGGTAAGGTTAGGTAGGATACGGTTAGGTAAGGTAGGGTTCAGTAGGGTATGGTAAAACAAGGTAGGGTTTGGTAGGGTAAGGTAAGGTAAGGTAAGGTTAGGTTAGGTTAGGTTAGGTTAGGTAAGGTAAGGTAAGGTAAGGTAAGGTGGGTATGGTAAGGCTAGGTGGGGTATATGTAAGGTAGGGTCCAGTAAGGTAGGAAGTTGTTATTATCATTAAAAGGGGCTTTGTTAACCCAATAAGTCAAGCTCGACTCTTGCAAAGCTGGCCAAGGCAGGGTAATATAAGGTAAAATAAGGTTAAGTGAAGGACGTTTTTAATTTTTGAATTGTGACTCAACCTCCTACAAACTCTCCACTCAACCTAACAACGAAGTTACTCAATACCAGGAATCTGTGCCCATTCATAGAGCTCTTGGCATCCAACACTGCTCAAAAGAAATAGGCTAATGATGGGGACATGAGGTTGGACCTGGACCAGTTTTGAGCCTAATTTTATGCTAAACACTAGGCTACGTTGGAATAATAACATAACTAACGGTAGCCTACTTCAAGTCACTGCCTGAAATACATAACATACATAGCAGTAGGCCAACATTATTATCAATACTTACAATAAAGGGATCGTAGCATGGAGTTGGTTGACCGGTTCAAGGTGTGGCAGTCTAACAGATTCTGAATTTCAAATTCTGAAATTTCCCGGGGGGTGGCGCTGCCTGTCAGTTTGTCAACTAGTTATCAGAATAACGGCTCCCCACATACCTACCCGAAAATCTTTTCTCTCTGTCTCATTTATATTTTTCCTATCCTTTCTCCAGGTCATATATCAGTGTTGGGTTAAAAAAGGACTGATGAATTAAATGAGGATTATATGAAGTTTTCCTGGGTGAATTGTCTCTCATAATAGCCTACTCACGTACTATTTATACTTCGTTGGTTTCGTAAAATACATAATATACAAGTATTAACCTTAAATAGTATCATACTGTATATTATCTATAGTTTTATAAGATTATTTATATTTTCTTATTGTATTTCATGGCGATGGATGAGGTTACCAACATACTACAGTATAGACAGCGGAGGAAATTAAAATTATAATAGTTACCCTAGAAATTAAAAAAACATCGTTTTCTACCAAAGTTTACGAGTTCCATTTTCTGAATCTTTACTTTATCTAGGACTCGTATATTTAACCGGCTCTTGAGATGAAAAGTAATAGACAAATTGTGTAATTCTTCTTTACAAAATCTTAAATTCGGCGGAAAATATCGGTATAGTAAATATCTCAAATCCTTGGGCAAGTAAAATTTATTAATCATCTATCATTAAAAGCATTTGCGAGTGGAAATTTTAACTCAGAGAGAGAGAGAGAGAGAGAGAGAGAGAGAGAGAGAGAGAGATCGTCTATTATTAATGTAATTATCTTTAGCGTTATTGTTATCATATATTATGATTATTATTATTACTATCTAAACATGCAGAACATGACGTAAAAAGTTACGTGGTGCAAGAGAATGCTGTGAGGCAAAACAGACCCTATACTGTGGTCCCAGTTATAGTAACATTGTGTATTCTTCTGAAGAGTACTAGCCTTTTGTGACTTGGGTTACAGTCTAGTCTGTAACCACACATCTTAGTGTTTCTCCCATAGCTGCCATAGATTACAGGGACCAATTATTTCCGAACTATTCCAAAATTACATAGAAATATTGATCGAAACTGAATTTCAGGTAGATCTTTGTACATGTTACATAAGATTTTTTTTTTTCATAATTCTGACCATCCTTTATTTTCAGATCTACCTAGAATGTACTATCAACACTTTGTTTAAGGGTTTAAAGGCCGTTCAAGAATGACAGAGGCAAGGGACAGTGACAATGCCCTAGTTAGAAGCACAGTGTCCTAGAGACTGACCATATATACACATGATCTGCACTCAAGCCCCTCTCCACCCTAGCTAGGACCAGGCAGGGCTAGACAATGGCTACTGATGACTCAGCAGGTAGACCTTTAGGTTCTCCCAAAAACCTCCATCCTTAGCTCACAAGGATGGTGAGGTTGCAGACACTACAAGAAACTACTGAGTTTAAGCAGGACTTGAACCCCAGTCCGTCAGGTTGCCAGGGAGGGACGTTGCCTATTCCATCCTCATGTTAAAAATTACACACTATTCTATAAGTTTTAATCCAGCTGTGACCAGATTGAGGAATGATCTTCCTAATCTGGCAGTTAAATCTGTAGAACTTCAGAAGATCCAGATTATTGCAAATACATTCCTGTTAAACAGATTGATAAAAGCCTCGTTACAAAATTTGTATATGACTGGTTCATTTTAACGTTATTACTGATCTTAAAATGCTATATCTTTCTTTTTTATTATTTCTCATATATAGTACATTCATTCTTTTTCTCTATTTCTTCTTTCATTAGGCTGCTTACTCTGTTGGAGACGTTGGACTTGTAGCATTTTGCCTTTCCAACTAGGGTTATACCTTAGCCAGCATTAATAGTAATAATGATAATTTATCAATGATAACTAATGAGTGTAAGATTTCGGTAGATGAGAGAGAGAGAGAGAGAGAGAGAGAGAGAGAGAGAGAGAGAGAGAGAGAGAGAGAGAGAGAGAGAGAATAGTGGTTTTTATTATTCTAGTTAGGATTTTAGCATTATTCTATCAACCACAGCATTAATACAACTCCTAATATCACAATGGTCAGATATTTGTCACCATCTTAATCATTGTAACTATCTTAATGATATAAAACCTCTATATAGACTGTAATTGCAATGTACGTATGCCAATCAATTCATCTTTTCCTTTCATAATACTCACTGAGTGATATTAACACTTAGGGAAATACCAGCTATCTCCCTGGGGGGTATTTTCTTGCCCACACTCCCTCCTTCCCCCTCTCTCTCTTCAACTAGTTTTTCTTTCTCTCTTTCCCCTTTTTTTTGCTATCCTCATATCTCCCCCAGGGGGTCTTCCCTCTTTTCATCGCAACTTCCCCCTGGGGAAGGTCTCCGCCACTTATTAATCTTGTATAACACCCAGGGGAATGAGTGAACTGCGCCGGGTATTCAGGTCTCACAAGGGGACCTTTTGTTCCCTAACTTTTTGGGGGTGGAGGCGTTAAATTCGTTGTTTCTGTTTGATGGTGCTCGCTAATTAAGGATGTATCTCGTTTATTTATGGATAGTATTTTAAGGTTAATTTACAGAACTGTCAATTAGGGAAAACAGCTAGTCCCTGTTGGAAGCTCTTGCAAGGGGACGGGATGGGATCTCCCTGGGGCTACCATTGAGAGAGAAGTCACGGCTCTTGTGAGATATTCAAGCACATGTGTACCTTGTAATTACTATTAAGTTGCTTGACGCTTATCATCTTATTTCTTCTTTTTTTTTACTGGTGTATAATATCTGCATACTGTGCGGGAATCAGTCTGACACATTCTGGGAAATATCTGATCTAAGGATCAATGCAGCTGCTTCATCTTCTGGACGAATATAGCTTTTATTCTTTTATTCTTTTAATTAAGATACTCTCGTTTATTCTATTTTTGTAATTACACAATATAAGGATATGAGTTTCTTAGGGGAAAATATTTTGAGTTTAAAGGTTTAAAGGCCGCTCATGAATGGCTGGGGTAAGGGACAGTGACATTACCCTGTCAAGCAGGACGATGCCAAAGAGGCTGACCATATAGACATATGATCAGTGCCCAAGCCACCTCTCCAACCAAGCTAGGACCAGGGAGGGTAAGGCAGTGGCTGCTGATGACTCAGTAGATTGAACTATAGGCTCCCCAAAACCCCCCAACCTTAGCTCACAAGGATGGTAAGGTTGCAGACACTAATGGCAATTACGAGTCTCCCCATATTTTACTTATTCACAATTATAATAGCAAACACGTTCCTATCTGTTTTTATGTGTGCATGCATTATTGATACAGCTTTAAGTAAGTGTGTAAGACTATATTAAAGCCTAGTTTACACCATTAACTGTCTGGAGTTTTTAACATAAACATATGAATCGTGTTTAAAGGTTTAAAGGCCACTCATGATGGTAGAGGCAAGGGACAATGACTTAACAACCAGGACAATGCCATGGAGACTGACCATATTACTCATATGATCAGGGCCAAAGCCCTTCTACATCAAGCTAGGACCAGGGAGCGCCAGGCAATGGCTACTGACGACTCAGCAGGTATACCTATAGGCTCCTCCAAACCCCACATCCTCAGCTCACAAGGATGGTGAGATTGCAGACACTACAGGCAAGTAACGAGTTTGAATGGGACTCAAACACCAGTCTGGCAGACCTCCAGGAAGGGACGTTTCCAGTAGGCCACCTTATGGAGCTATGGATTTTCTGACATATGGCCAGGCGTTGGGGTCTGTGAGGCCACTCAGGTACACTCACATCAATACCACCAACGAACTTTAACAATTTAAAGGTAACTTCTTTTATATACCTAGTACTACCGCTAGAGAGTTATGAGGTCCTTTGCCTGGCCAGACAGTACTACATTGGATATTTCTCTCTGGTTACGGTACTTTCCCTTTGCGTACACAGACACCGAATAGTCTGGCCTATTTTTTACAGATTCTCTTCTGTCCTCATACACCTGAAAACACTGAGATTACCAAACAATTCTTCTTCTCCCAAGGGGTTAACTACTGCAATGTAATTGTTCAGTGGCTACTTTCCTCTTGGTAAGGGTAGAAGAAACTCTTTAGCTATGGTAAGCAGCTCTTCTAGGAGAAGGACACTCCAAAATCAAACCATTGTTCTCTAGTCTTGGGTAGTGCCATAGCCTCTGTACCATGGTCTTCCACTATCTTTGGTTAGAGTTCTCTTGCTTGAGGGTACACTCTGGCACACTGTTATATCTAATTTCTCTTCCTCTTGTTTTGTTAAAGTTTTTATAGTCTATATCTGAAATATTTATTTCAGTGTTTTTACTGTTCTTAGAATATTTTATTTTTCCTTGTCTCCTTTCCTTACTGGGCTATTTTCCCTGTTGGGGCCCCTGGGCTTATAGCATCCTGCTTTTCCAACTAGGGTTGTAGCTTAGCAAGTAATAATAATAATAATAAAGAAATGAATGTACAGTTATGTAAAGACTCTTATGTAATGTTGCAATGTCAACATTCTCACAGAGTTTGTCTATTTTATATATTGCAACCATTTTTCATTTATATTATATAATTCCTCAATGTTTCATACATATTTCATTCTGTTTATTAATCTGCTTATTCATACTTTTTATACTATAATCTTTATATAAACATATGAATGGATAAAGTTCTGAGAAACTTCTTTCGTTTAAATACAAATGTACGCGACCCGTCAAAAATAACGGCTAAATGTTTAGATTGCTATGCGTACACATGCGCACGCACCCCACTCTCACCAAGGTATGATTACTTCTTCTCCTTCCTACCAGAAGGACGGAGAGAGCTTAATGTGACCGGAAAAAATATACTTATAAATTTATATATATATATATATATATATATTACATATATATATATATATATATATATATATACTCTTCTAGTCCCTTGTGGAGAAAGTTTGGAAGACCCAGGCCTACATGGCTGAGGACTATGAAGCGTGAAGTAGGAGATGATGAATGAAGAAGTATTGAATTAAAAGCTCAAGATAGAGACGACTGCTGAAATCTAACCGAGGCCCTTTGCGTCAATAGGCGTAGGAGGAGATGATGATGATGATATATATATATATATATATATATATAGATTTATATAAGGGAGATGTTTATTTATTCCTTACACGTCACCCCATTAACTTCAAGTGTATGATTACAGAGTACAATATACTCAACGAATCCCAGTCACGACTTATGTATACATATCTTCCATTTCCTGTTAACAGGCTCAATCTACGACATCACTTTACGACGACTCAAAACGTATATCCGAACAATATCTAAAGTCGACTAAAACTCCTACCCTCGTCATCAGCAAA
>NC_090750.1:58758447-58765947 GCF_036898095.1 Palaemon carinicauda | reverse complement strand
AGCAGGAAGTGTGATGAACGCCTTACTAATTTCTTAGCAAAATATGACCTAGCCAGATGAGCCCCTGGCCAAAATTACAGGGCTCAGATAACAAGTAGGCTAAAGTACACCGTTCGTCTTACCCTTTTCCCATATAATGCAACCGCTATTTACAGCAATCAGTGCCGTATTTACATGACTCCCTGCTTCCGTTTAACTCCGCAAAAAAGGGGGCTAAATGTCGCGAAGTGAATTATCCCTTAATCTCCGGGGAGTATCATGTCGTTACACGTTCCATAAATTGATAAAATTAGAGAAGAGTCTCCAGCGCGAGGACATGATGCGGTCAGGTCCAGATGAATTCCAGTACAAGCAAAAAAGGAAGTCGTTTTTGTTAAGTTAATTCTGCAGATGGGAGAAGACCGTCGAAGTATTTCAATTGCTAAAAGAACTGACTTAAAACCTGCTAGGGGATTTTTGACATCCTCTTTTACTTTATTTACTCTAAGGGCTGTTTTCCTGGTCCTATCATACATGGAAATCCTGTGCCCTACAGGATCTAAATTATCCGTTTGTCGTATACAGAGTCAGGCATTTAGAGTATCAGCGTATTCCACATTAATTGTCAAATCGAAATTATCGAAGTATTTGTGTAACCAGTTATTTATCTATTTGAAACATATTCATATCTTTAATAATAATAATAATAATAATAATAATAATAATAATAATAATAATAATAATAATAATAATAAGATTCAGCTTATATAAAAATATTGAAAATACAATTATTATTACCTAATATAAAAAATACATTCTTTTGGATTGAGCAATGAGACTGTTGACGAAATGAAATTCCCTTTGATAAAAATAAGATATGAAAAAAAAAAACAGATTAAAAACCATTAGTGTTTTACTGATGTTTGGACATTCATTATAGAGCAATATGAATGTAAATGTCAATAGTTGATGTCATATAAACAGTAGGAATCTTTGATAAATATAGCAAGAGAATTACACATAACTAGAGGGGCACTCAGTAGAGCGCAGACCTCCGCCACTGCAGCTTATTTCTCGATCTTTTCCTCGACCTTAACCTTTGACCTTAACATGTATCAATTGGCATGGATTTTCATGCACTCAAATATAAGCTAAGTTTGAAGTCTCTGTGACAACGATGTCCAAACTTATTATTACGTGAATTGGACATTTTGCTTGGCCGTGACCTTGACCTTTGACCTTGACCTTCTAAATTGATTCATTTACAGCTTTTTACATAAGAATTAATCCTTGCAAGTTTCATTACTCTACGATTAAGATTGTGGACAGGAAGCTATTTACAAACACACAAACACATAAACAAAGGGTAAAATATAACCTTCCAGCTTCGTTGGCAGAGGTAACAAGTGCAACCATACCTTGAAAATAACGGAATAAAGAGAGGATGCAGATATATTCATTCTGTATATCATTATGGCGACGAGTGTTGAGAGAAGATGACCCCTGACTGGACGACGACAAGCTGAGGTCTTCGACTGAGCACCATCGTTTCTGGAGAGGAAAAATTGAATATTTGTATATACATTGCTTGTATATATACATAAGCACATACACACATTCGTCTCAGAGCCCACGTTTCCGATCAAAATGGAGAGCACAATAATAATGTTTAATTGGAGAGAAGCTACCTACGATAAAACCATTGTTCTCTAGTCTTGGGTAATGCCATAGCTTCTGTACCAT
Source organism: Palaemon carinicauda (assembly GCF_036898095.1). NCBI lineage: Eukaryota > Metazoa > Arthropoda > Malacostraca > Decapoda > Palaemonidae > Palaemon > Palaemon carinicauda. Next base: position 58,764,225 of record NC_090750.1, on the reverse strand, counting down.
GTCCTTCCACTGTCTTGGTTTAGAGGTCTCTTGCTTGAGGGTACACTCGGGTACAGTATTCTATCTAATTTCTCTTCTTCTTGTTTTGTTAAAGTTTTTATAGTTTATATAGAAAATATTTATATATAATGTTACTGTTCTGAAAATATTTATATATAATGTTACTGTTCTGAAAATATTTCATTTTTTCCTGTTTCCTTTCCTCACTGAGCTATTTTCCCAGTTGGTGCCCCTGGGCTTATAGCATCCTGGTTTTCCAACTAGGGTTCCCTCCTAGCAAGTAATAATAATAATAATAATAATAATAATAATAATAATAATAATAATAATAATAATAATAAATGCTGTTCCTAATAACTCGATCAAATATTTACTATTTCAAAATGAACCATAATGAATTATCTCTTTCGAAATACTTATGCCTTTCGTCTTTCATTCCTCCTCCTTTTCTATTTACATCATGTCTTATTCAAGATTGTCTTTACGTTATTCTTATTCCTGTCATTAACCCCTAACTACATGTCATGGGTATAAAATATGAAAAATGATGTGCCGAGAACACTATCCTGAGGAACACCAGATATTACATTCTTATAGTCACTATGATGTCGATCAGTAACAACTATTTGTAATTTATTACTTAAAGATTCAATGATAATAATAATAATAATAATAATAATAATAATAATAATAATAATAATAATAATAATAATAATAATACTTTATCGCCAATTGGGTATTATAAATTATATGTAAAACAACAGATATTGATGCCAAAAAGATACCCACCTACTTCCATCTGATCAAGATTGAAATTAGGGGCTTTATGATTAACACAATCAAAAGCAGCACTAAAATCAACATTAATCTCACTGACTTGACCACAACCAAATGATTTCTGTGTTGTAATGGATATTGTTAAAAACTGTCTCACGAATCATGATCCAAGAGAGGATTCTAAGATCATATTGTAAACTAGGATATTGATGGCTATCTGCAGCATGTCTATTTAGACATTTTGCCAATAGACTTTCAAAAACATTATATTATATGGGAGTTATGGAACGTATGTGGTAATCAGCATGGCTTTAGCTACCACAAACATTTTTACTCAGTAAAGTAATGTTACCAATTCAATAACGAGTGCAAAATTAATCACCATGTTCAAGAGAAGTACATAAGTCTCTTTGTAACACGTTGCTGCTTTTATCAGAATCCTGAAGTCTGTTACAATTCCTGAACTAAAAGGATTTATAATCACCTTAAAAGAACCTATGTAATCTCCAAAACCAATTCATGAGATACCTGTTTGTCTGTGTCAATTATAAGTTTCAGCTTAGTGGCATTTCCGAAAATAGGAAAATGTCCATCTGGAACGTCTCCGAAATAGGAGTTAGGTTTTAACTCGAAGCCACTGAACCTCAACATTCCTCGCACATTTAAAGAAAATAAGTTATATTTAAAGTAATAATCACCCTGAAATATAAAAATAACTTGAAGAAAAATCTCCAGGAAATATCTAGTTACTTTTTGTCAAAGCTACATTTTAGCTTTGAGACACAGGAGCAAATGAAAGAGTCTTCACGAGGATCCTCAAGAAAAATCTCCAGGAAATATCTAGTTACTTCTTGTCAAAACAACATTTTAGCTCTGAGACACAGGAGCACATGAAAGAGAGTCTTCACGGGGATCTTCAAGAAAAAATCTCCAGGAAATATCTAAATAACTTTTTGTCAAAACAACATTTTAGCTCTGAGACACAGAAGCAGATGGAAGAGAGTCTTCACGAGGATCCTCCTGGAACAGCCTGGACCGATTAGACCCTCTTACTGGATTCATCTTAATTGATCCAGATAATTACTCGGCGATGTCTAACCGGCATTCTTAAAAAGTCATTATGGGCCCTGTTAATTACTTTTCTCGAGAGGTTGAATTAAGGAGCGAAATAGTTATAATTTCGTCATCAAAACGTAATTATTGTTTTCCTGTTTCAGGTAACAGTAGGTGATGGAGCTTAATTTCACTTTGACCTTTTATTGTTTGCACCCGTTTGCTCATCCCTTTGTTCGTTTATTGATAATTCTGCTTACTGTTTACACCCGTTTACTTATCTCTTTGTTCGTTTTACACCTCTTTACTCACCCTTTGTTCGTTTATTGATAACTCTGCTTACTGTTTACACCCGTTTACTTATCCCTTTGTTCGTTTTACACCTGTTTACTCACCCCTTTGTTCGTTTATTGGTGATTCTGCTTACTGTTTACACCCGTTTACTTATCCCTTTGTTCGTTTTACACCTATTTACTAACCCCTTTGTTCGTTTATTGATAATTCTGCTTACTGTTTACACCTGTTCACTTATCCCTTTGTTCGTTTTACACCTGTTTACTCACCCATTTGTTCGTTTATTGATAATTCTGCTTACTGTTTACAGCCGTTTACTTATCTCTTTGATCGTTTTACACCTCTTTACTCACCCCTTTGTTCGTTTATTGATAATTCTGATTACTGTTTACACCCGTTCACTTGTCCCTTTGTTCGTTTTACACCTCTTTACTCACCCCTTTGTTCGTTTATTGATAATTCTGCTTACTGTTTACACCCGTTTACTTATCCCTTTGTTCGTTTTACACCTCTTTACTCACCCATTTGTTCGTTTATTGATAATTCTGCTTACTGTTAACACCCGTTTACTTATCTCTTTGTTCGTTTTACACCTCTTTACTCACCCTTTGTTCGTTTATTGATAATTCTGCTTACTCTTTAAACCCGTTTACTTATCCCTTTGTTCGTTTTACACCTCTTTACTCACACTTTGTTCGTTTATTGATAATTCTGCTTACTGTTTACACCCGTTTACTTATCCCTTTTTTCGTTTTACACCTGTTTACTCACCCCTTTGTTCGTTTATTGATAATTCTGCTTACTGTTTACACCCGTTCACTTATCCCTTTGTTCGTTTTACACCTCTTTACTCACCCCTTTGTTCGTTTATTGATAATTCTGCTTACTGTTTACACCCGTTCACTTATCCCTTTGTTCGTTTTACACCTGTTTACTCACCCCTTTGTTCGTTTATTGATAATTCTGCTTACTGTTTACACACGTTCATTTATACCTTTGTTTGTTTTACACCTCTTTACTCACCCCTTTGTTCGTTTATTGATAATTCTGCTTACTGTTTACACCCGTTCACTTATCCCTTTGTTCGTTTTACACCTCTTTACTCACCCCTTTGTTCGTTTATTGATCATTCTGCTTACTCTTTACACCCGTGCACTTATCTCTTTGTTCGTTTTACACCTGTTTACTCACCCCTTTGTTCGTTTATTGATAATTCTGCTTACTGTTTACACCCGTTCACTAATCCCTTTGTTCGTTTTACACCTGTTTACTCACCCCTTTGTTCGTTTATTGATAATTCTGCTTACTGTTTACACTCGTTTACTTATCCCCTTGTTCGTTTTACACCTCTTTACTCACCCCTTTGTTCGTTTATTGATAATTCTGCTTACTGTTACCACCCGTTTACTTATCCCTTTGTTCGTTTTACACCTCTTTACTCACCCCTTTGTTCGTTTATTGATAATTCTGCTTACTGTTTACACGCGTTTACTTATCCCTTTGTTCGTTTTACACCTCTTTACTCACCCCTTTGTTCGTTTATTGATAATTCTGCTTACTGTTTACACCCGTTCACTTATCCCTTTGTTCTTTTTACACCCGTTTACTCATCCCTTTGTTTGTTTATTAATAATTCTGCTTACTGTTTACATCCGTTTACTTACCCCTTTGTTCGTTTTACACCTCTTTACTCACCCCTTTGTTCGTTTATTGATAATTCTGCTTACTGTTTACACCCGTTTACTTATCCCTTTGTGGTAATTATGAATATAGAATGGATCAGAATAAAGACTTCAAGTAAACGCTAAATCCAAATGTGAAATTGAAACAAAAATTAAAACGAAAGAAAGAAAGAATTAAAAAAAGATAACTATATTCGTTTTCTACTCGATATCTCCGCCAATAGGAGACCATAAAATTGAAAATGTAAATAAAAGAAAGAAAGAGTATATTCCCTATAATTGCTCAAGTATCAGTAGTTGTTAAAAGAAGATGCATCAGGACTGACTTGGGCTACCTACCTAGCTCGCCACCGAAAAGGGATAAAATTGAAAATGTAAATAAAACACGAGAAACGGTTACGATTATGGAATAAAAGCTGTGTGATTGGTGCCCGTGATGTGGGTACTTAGGGAAAAGTGACTTGTATGGATAAACATTAAAATACTAAGTAATAAACTCTACTTTGAAAGTTCTTCCATACTACATCCTTTGGCGCTGTGATCCGAAGAGCTGGGCGAATTGTGGAATTACGTGATCCTTGCGATGTCTGTGATCATTTTAATATCCAACTGTGAAAAGCCAATGTTACGGCAATTCGATCCGTAAAGATAATTGAAAAAAAAAGGCAGGCAATAACTGTGTTCCGGCACCTGTGAAAACCATTTTCCTGTATTATCATGAATACTGTTTCTCTTTTTTTTTCTACCTTTTTTCTTTTCTGGTCTTATACCACCACCCCTTCAATTCCCCTGGGTTACAAAAAGTACAGCTCTGGGATCGCATCCTTCATAATCTTATTGACTCGCTGCGTATTACCTGCGGTTTACATATCAATCTAGGAAACAATAAGGATTTGATGAGGACCTTTGAGAAAGGAGTTTGTCCGGCGTAATGATACAGACGCTTCAGCCATGTCAGTCGGGCTCCCACCGCCTGGTTAAGTTGCCAATTAGTTTTATATTTCGTTAAACATGATTTAAATTGCTATAAATATTAGACAATAAGGTACTGATTCTTATTTAAGAAAAGGATATATAATAATTTTCAAAAATAGAATATATAATATGACTTGATTTTACTTGAAAATAATTAAAACTAATTACGATTATCAAATACTTTTTTAGGAGCATTAATCAACTAAATGGCAACTTTCCTGTCAGGGAGGTATAAAGGATATGTAATGATTTTTGAAAATAGAATATATAATATGGCTCAATTTTACTTAAAGATAATTAATAATAATTACATTTATTGAATAATTTTTAGGAGCGTTAATCAACTAAATGGCAACTTTCCCGCCAGGGAGGTATAAAAGCTTTCTGGGGTAAGGAAAGGGGGGGGGGGGGGGGTAAGTTTGGGGTTATGTAATGACATGCCTCCCAGGGTTAAAAAGAGAAGACAATGATATCTCTCGCCCTTTATCTTCTAATGTACGCTATGATTTGCCGGCGATGCAGTTTCGAGTGTGTGTGTGTGTGCGTGTGTGTATGTATGTGTGTGTGTATGTATGTACGGAGATATTATCATAGAGTATTGATTTCTATTTTCTCAGGAAGATGTCGACTAATGTTAGCCTTTATTTGCGTCCAGATTTCCGGTTGATTGTTTTTTCTCCTCCTTGTCGCCTATTCTCTCTCTCTCTCTCTCTCTCTCTCTCTCTCTCTCTCTTTCTTCATTCCCTCCTTCCTCACTGTCTCTTGGTCTTCATTATTCTTTTTTTATATAAAAAAATCAACATCAATTTGGAGTGTAAAATCAGAGGCTAGAAAGATACAAAGTGGAACTTCAGGTGAATTGAAAATTAGTCTTCTTTTTTCCTTTAAAGGTTGCTTATGAATGGCAGATTCAAGGAACAGTGACATTGCCCTATCGAGCAGGACAATGCTCTAGAGACTGATCATATATACATATGATCAGAGCCCAAGCTAGGAC
>NC_090750.1:58748447-58755947 GCF_036898095.1 Palaemon carinicauda | reverse complement strand
TATTCTCTTTTTATTATCTTATGATTGTCAATTTCACACTATTAGCATGGTTGACTTTCATAGTTTTATCTGGTAAATGATAAAGTTTTATAGATTTTCCATGAAATAGTCATATAATTAATAGATTTTGGAAATAATTCAGGATTGTAGGTACTGAAGGGGTCACAGATTTCGATTCTTTTTTATTTGCAAGCAGTTTTTTTTTTTCACATTCTATAATTAATAATTAGAACTAATTACCTTAATTATTCAGTTCAAGTTGATAATTCCTAAGATATACGGGCTGCAGAACTGCAAGAGCCCTAGGTTGGTGAGAAGGGCCAGGCAACCTATGCCAACAACAACAGCAACAAAAACAACAAGAGCAACAACAACAACAATAACAACAGCAACGACTCCTGAAAAAAATGACGTATCAATTGGAGTTGAATTGATTTGTGATTCGACCTTCTCCTGTTCTTTTAACCTTCATTATTCATCATTTCATGAATGCTAGTTTTATAAATTATTTGTGAGGTTCAATACTAAGCAGGTTTTTTTTCTCCTAATACTATTATACAGTCAATGTTGTACAATAACCTATTAGGGGTGTAGCTCGAAAGGGGGACTAAATATTAGATGGGGAGATAAGGTGAAGGATGATATGGAAAGACGAGATTCGGTTGAATAGGATGTCCTTGATAGAAGGCATTAGAGAGGGCGCATCAGGCAACCGACCCCTTAATGTAGAGGGGGATAATTAGATGGCGGGATGAGGTGAAGGATGATATGGAAAGAGGTTTGGTTGAAGAGGATGCCTTTGCTAGAAGGCATTGGGGAGGCTGCATCAGGCAACCGACCCTTTAATGTAGAGGGGGATAATTAGATGGCGGGATAAGGTGAAGGATGATATGGAAAGAGGTTTGGTTGAAGAGGATGCCTTTGCTAGAAGGCATTGGGGAGGCTGCATCAGGCAACCGACCCCTTAATGTAGGGGGGATAATTAGATGGCGGGATAAGGTGAAGGATGATATGGAGAGAGGTTTGGTTGAACAGGATGCCTTTGCTAGAAGGCATTGGAGAGGCTGCATCAGGCAACCGACCCCTTAATGTAGAGGAGGAGAATTAGATGTTGGGATAAGGTGAAGGATGATATGGAAATAAGAGGTTCGGTTGAAGAGGATGCCTTTGATAGAAGGCATTGGAGAGGCTGCATCAGGCAAACAATCCCTTAATGTAGAGGAGGAGAATTAGATGTTGGGATAAGGTGAAGGATGATATGGAAAAATGAGGTTCGGTTGAAGAGGATGCCTTTGATAGAAGGCATTGGAGAGGCTGCATCAGGCAACCGATCCCTTAATGTAGAGGAGGAGAATTAGATGTTGGGATAAGGTGAAGGATGATATGGAAATAAGAGGTTCGGTTGAAGAGGATGCCTTTGATAGAAGGCATTGGAGAGGCTGCATCAGGCAAACAATCCCTTAATGTAGAGGAGGAGAATTAGATGTTGGGATAAGGTGAAGAATGATATGGAAAAATGAGGTTCGGTTGAAGAGGATGCCTTTGATAGAAGGCATTGGAGAGGCTGCATCAGGCAACCGATCCCTTAATGTAGAGGAGGAGAATTAGATGTTGGGATAAGGTGAAGAATGATATGGAAAAATGAGGTTCGGTTGAAGAGGATGCCTTTGATAGAAGGCATTGGAGAGGGTGCATCAAGCAACTGATCCCTTAATGTAGAGGAGGAGAATTAGATGTTGGGATAAGTTGAGGGATGATATGGAAATAAGAGGTTCGGTTGAAGAGGATACTTTTGATAGAAGGCATTGGAGAGGGCGCATCAGGCAACCGACCCTTTAATGTAGAGGAAGAGAATTAGAAGGCAAGATAAGTTGAAGGATGATATGGAGAGAGGTTTGGTTGAAGAGGATGCCTTTGATAGAAGGCATTGGAGAGGGCGCATCAGGCAACCGACCCCTTAATGTAGAGGGGGATAATTAAATGGCGGGATAAAGTGAAGGATGATATGGAGAGAGGTTGGTTGAAGAGGATGCCTTTGCTAGAAGGCATTGGAGAGGCTGCATCAGGCAACCGACCCTTTAATGTAGAGGGGGATAATTAGATGGCGGGATAAGGTGAAGGATGATATGGAGAGAGGTTTGGTTGAAGAGGATACTTTTGATAGAAGGCATTGGAGAGGGCGCATCAGGCAACCGACCCTTTAATGTAGAGGAAGAGAATTAGAAGGCAAGATAAGTTGAAGGATGATATGGAGAGAGGTTTGGTTGAAGAGGATGCCTTTGATAGAAGGCATTGGAAAGGGCGCATCAGGCAACCGACCCCTTAATGTAGGGGTAACGGTGGGAAAGAAGAAATAATTTTTTAGTAGACATCCAAACAATCACTTAAAATTACACCTTTCCCATCAATAATATGTCCATCATATATCTACAGCTGCTCTCAATACTTTACTGGAAGCTTATAAATTGCCTGGATATATGGTTTTTATCTACAATTAGAACATCTTTACGTCCTAACAGTTAGCAAATACTTTTCTTGTACACAATCAGACTTTCACGTAAAATTACAGTTTTGCCATCAATCATATGTCCATCATATACAGTATATGCAGTACAGCTGCTCTTGATACTTCACCGGAAGCTTATAAATTGCCTCCGAGTCTTCAAACATTCGAGGATATGAGATAAACGTGTGTTAAATAATGTGATCCAACTACAAGAGGTAAATTAAAATTCAATAATAGCACCTAGATTAAGAACTATTCGCTGCACACAAAAGCAGTTTATTTCGACTTCTCTCAGTTGACCTGTCTATCCATTCAGTATTTTTTTATCTTTCTCCTTCTTCCTCCCATCTCTTATTTTCTCTCTTGATTATGCATTCTAAAAAGGTATCGGTTGATACGCATTGTGTATCTGTCTATCTGTCTTTCTCTAATGATGTTTTAATTGTTTAGGAAATAGGTTAAAATACTGTTTTGCAACACCCTTTGTCATGATACTTATTGATAAGGACATAAATAAAAAGGACATCTCTCTCTCTCTCTCTCTCTCTCTCTCTCTCTCTCTCTCTCTTTTCTGCGTCATTTGCTTCATAATCATCTCCCTTTCTCTTTATTGATATAGATTCTAAGGTTCAATTTCAAACCATTCGATAACTCAGTTCTCGAACATGTCAATGAAAAAAAAAGAGAATTACATAGTTTCTTTCACACCTTTTCCGAAAACATCAATGTCTTGCAAACAGGAAACCTTAATTCTCAGGATTAAAGAAGTCTATCTTTCGTCTAGTGAGATTAGAGACGAAAACCCTCCCAGAATCAACATGAAAATCGATCATAACTCCTCCATCGAGGATGTTGTTTACCAAGCATTCGCATTTTGTTGTGAGATGCGGTTTGTTGAATTGTTTCGTTAATGAGTGATAATTAAAGACAAGGTGTAATCCCCCACCCGAAATGGCTCTGAGGACGTTGCGGATAATCGCGGACGTTGCGGATAATCGCGGACGTAGCGGATAATCGAGGATATAGCGGATAATCAATGTTTTTTTTTTGGTGTGAAAAATGTGTGATTAAAATTTCACGAGCGTCGTATCTCCAACGTAAACATCTACGCCCGAGCTACTGCTAGCGACGTATGGCTATTTACCAGGTGATAAACAAGAATTCATATATTGTTTAGACATTTTTTATTTGCTCTTGTGTGATAGACTGCCCGCAGGCCAGGGTTCAAACACAGTCATTTTGGTATTGCGAAATGTCCTTCCTTTATTTGGACTTCCGCTCAATTGTAACTCTCTCTCTCTCTCTCTCTCTCTCTCTCTCTCTCTCTCTCTCTCTCTCTCTCTCTCTCTCTCTCTTCTCTTATTCATGTATTTTCACACGATTCTGTAATATTAGCTATGACACCTGCTCAGATACTGGGCCAATTCTCTCTCTCTCTCTCTCTCTCTCTCTCTCTCTCTCTCTCTCTCTCTCATTCATGTATTTTCACACTTGATTCTGTAATATTAGCCATGACACCTGCTCATATACTGGGCCAATTCTCTCTCTCTCTCTCTCTCTCTCTCTCTCTCTCTCTCTCTCTCTCTCTCTCTCTCTCTCTCTCTCTCTCTCTCTCTTATCATGGAACAGATTTCCAGTGGATGTAGTAAACAGTAACACGGTAAACGAGTCCAAGAATGAGTTAGACAAAATCATAGAAACTCTCTTATCGTTTAAATTAATTAGCTCTACCCAAGAGCAAATTGAGTCTCCGCGGATGGACTTAAAAGTCTTTGAGACATACAAAATCCATCTCGCTCTCTCTCTCTCTCTCTCTCTCTCTCTCTCTCTCTCTCTCTCTCTCTCTCTCTCTCTCTCTCTCTCTCTCTCTGTAACCTGTTTCTTTGTTAGCTTATAATCTTCTTGATAGTAAGAATAGTTTGTTTGTTGCAAGTTTTTTTTTATTTTAAACGATTAATTTCCTAATTAGTGCGATTTTAAGTGCATTATATAAATAATTGCTATGTAATGCGCCCTCTAATAAGAAAAGTAGAATACTGGAAAAATCACGTACTTATATATATATATATATATATATATATATATATATATATATATATATATATATATATATATATATATATGTATATATATATATATATATATATATATATATACTGTATATGTATATGTACATATATATATATATATATATATATATATATATATATATATATATATATATATATGCGTGTGTTTTTATGTGTGTTCGTGTTAAATTGTGTACATCACATGTATGAATAACCATGCACATCCGTTAATCAATAATTTCATATGCCTGCAAGCATTTTCATATGAATTAACTAACTAAGTTTTGAACTAAAAAGTAAATATGTAAAACACATCGGTACAACTTTTACAAATGGTTATTCATGTTCTTATTTCTGTTGAGAATTTGTGCAGTGTGGTCAGTGTACAATTGCTCCAAGACCTATTCAATCCCTTTTCATTTAGGTTGTGATTCTATAATCTATGTACACTTATGTGGTACATAGGTAGAGACAACTGTTTCAGGTTTAATACCCCATTTGCAACTCATGTACTGACGCAAATAGCCTCTACCCAGACTTGATTTAAGGGTCTGATTTATTCTGATCTATTATTTTTTCTCTCAATCATCTAGAAAATGTTATCTTGAGCTCTCTTTCAAAGCATTAACTTATATTCTTGTACTATTTCCTGTCTTTTTTACGATAGGCAGCAATCAACTCTCTCTCTTCTGCTTTCTTTTTCTTCTAATTTCCATACGATGAGCCATAATCCATCCATTTTATAAGCCTTTATATACTATCTTCTTCTCAATGCATCTTCTTACAAAAGATCATAACGTACTCCCTTCCTTAATATTCATCTTTTCTCTTATGTTCTTACGACGGCCCCTTTCCGATTGGACCACTCACCACTTTCATAAGGGATCTTGATAAAAGGCTCAATTCATTACCTTATTCCTGCGAACCCTTAATTATCTCAATGGGGCGTTAAGTGGCCAGAAATTCAGCCCATTCCATCTCTGGCATGAAGTGTGTCAGTCGGCCTGTCTGTTTAGAAGGCTATCAGCTCACCCTTTCTCTCTCGCTACGAAATTGACTGCCAGTCTCTCGTGGCAGCCTCGTCTGTCTGTCAATCTCAACTTTGATCAGAGGGATTCTTTTCTCTATATGCAATATCCCATCTTCTTACATAACAATGTGTCCGTACAGAATATGTTTGGATATGACAGTGATTCTCTTGGCCTCAATCTCTTTGCTTACTCTTTCATTGATTAGCATTCTTCCGGAATTACATGCAACATGTTTATGAGCAGAATCATTCAGAGCCCTGAGGATGAGCCTCCTGTGTAGAAGCATGAAAGAGCTATTGATGCAGAATTAAGTTGTTCATGTTATTCATCCTTCCTACCATTTCATGGGGCTAGGAACTTAGATATTAGAGATTCAGTGTACTTTAATAGTTCCAGAAAAGTTCAAGCATTAGAATTCAAAGCCCTGAGGATGAGCCTTCTCTGTAGAAGCATGATGAAACAGCTATTGAGGCAGAATTATTTTCGTCAGGATATTCATCGCTCCTGCCATTCTAAGGTTTCAGGAACTTAGATATTAAAAAATCAGTGTACTTTAATAGTTCCAGGAAAGCTCGAGCATAAGGATTCAAAGCCCTGAGGATGAGCCTTCTCTATTGAAGCATGATGAGACAGCTATTGAGGCAGAATGATTTTGCCCAGGATATTCACCGCCCGCATTGGGTTATTTTGCACACCATAATAAAACGCTATCCTGGAAAACAAAAAACTCGAAATGATGTATGTAAAAAGCTCAATGGAATTGCTTTATGGATGTCAGTATCTCAATGTTTCTGAGACTAAATTCTATATGGTCTTACAACAAAGACTTTATCCATGATTGCCAAATATCCTCTTCGGAAAGTGATTTTATACGAGACGTGGATTTATGAGAAGCGAATAAAGAAGGAGCATGACTGGAATTATAGCTTTATTGATTGATGTATCCGTTTGATTCCTTCCTCCTCGTTTCATCAATGGTAATTTGCTTTGGCATAGGTTTTATTTCAATAATTCATCTTTTCTATTGGTTGCTTTAGATATGTTTATTTTGTTTATTCATATTGTTTATCTGTTGCTTTGTATATGATTTTCAATTTATCTTATCATTTACATATCAATGGTATTTTCACGTTTATGTGTTTACCTTATAGTTAGAAAATAATCAAACAATAATAACCATTTGCTTCAGTTATTCCTTTTCTTCTTTGTCTGTATGTTTATCCGTCTGTCTATATATGTCTCTTGTGTTTATTTTTCGTTTCTTGCTTTTATCTTCCTTGTTTAGCATCAATCGCCAATATTACTTTTGCTTTGTTCTTGCCGGCGCTGTGCATTCTTCATGGCAATAAATGACAAGTGTTATATATGCCTGATGATACACACACACACACACACACACACACATATATATATATATATATATATATATGTATATATATGTATATATATATATATATAAATTTATATATATATATACATATATATATATATATATATATATATATATATATATATATATATATATATATATATATATATATATATACGTAATATCATAAAGTGTAACTGTTTGCAATACATTAATAATAATAATAATAATAATAATGAAATTCCATTGCGAAAAATGAACTAGATTGTGGCAACTCAGGCCAGGTGACGTTGCTGCCAGACGTACGATGATTTTGAAGACGCCAAAATAGGTCATAATAGATATACAGTATATATATCTACTGTTTCCAAAAAGTTCCACTGGGAAACCCGCGATAAACGAGGGAAAAAGTCCCTCGCGAATAATTGAATCATGCGTTCGACTTATCATCCGACACATCCATCATTTCGCGGAGAAAATTTGATTATTTTATGTCGATGGAAAGGGTAATGGGATAGTTGAAAC
>NC_090750.1:58730947-58745947 GCF_036898095.1 Palaemon carinicauda | reverse complement strand
GAATGCATATAAAACATAGAAAAAGTATAGCAGAATTTGTCCTTAAAGGTTGGAATCAAACAGGGTAAGGATGAGAAGACATTGGATTGACGAGCTAGGAAAATTTGCGAATATACACTTTCGTAGGTAGGTAGTAGGAGGTCGATAAGTGCACTAGCCACCAGTTGAGATCTACAGCGAGAGTTATTGGGCCTTTTGATTAGCTAGAGAGAACTACATTGGATCCCTCTCTCTGGATACGGCTCACTTTTACTTTGTCTACACATACACCGAATAGTCTGTCCTATTCTTTACCCATTCTCCTCGGTCCTCATACAGCTTACAACACTGAAATTGCCAAACAATTCTTCGCACAAGGGGTTAACTATTGCACTTTAATTGCTCAGTGGCTTCTTTCCTCTTGGTAAATGTAGAGGAGACTCCTAGCTACGATAAACAGCTCGTCTAGGAGAACGACATTCCAGAATCAAACCATTGCTCTCTAGTCTTGGGTAGTGCCATAGCATCTGTATTAGGGTCTTCCACTTTTTTGGTGTAGAGTTCTCTTGCTTGAGGGTACACTAATGCACACTTTTATCGTAATTTTTACAGTTTATATATGAAAGGTATAGTGGTGTTACTGTTCACAAAAAAAAAAAAATCATCTTAATTGTTTATTACTTCTCTTGTAGTTTATTTGTTTCTTTTCCTCACTGAGCCATTTTCCCTGTTGGAGCCACTGGGCTTATAGCATCATGTATTTTTCCAACTAGGGTTGTACCTTAGCAAGTAATAATAATAATAATAATAATAATAATAATAATAATAATGTAACATATACTATGAGGATACAGGTTACAGGTATTTCACAATTGATATGAATTCCACTGTAATTTTGTATCCAGTACTCGTGCTGCATATAACCATGTCTACGTATTCCTTATTTCTATATTTGGGGAACTAATTTAGATTCCGATGGAATGGTTTTGTCAAATATGTCTTCAAAGCTATATGTAAATATATCTTTTAAGTTTTCATTCTTTATATATTTGATATCTAGAAGTAGATGGGAAGGTTTGTCAAATATGTCTTAAAGCTATATATAAATATGTCTTAAGTTTTCATTCTTTGTATATTTGGGATCTAGATGTAGATGTGGAAGTTTTGCCAAATATGTCTTTAAACCTGTATATAAATATGTCTTAAGTTTTCACTCTTTATATATTTGAGATCTAGATGTAGATGGGAAGGTTTGTCAAATATGTCTTTAAAGCTATACAGTATATAAACATGTCTTAAGTTTTCATTCTTTATGTAATTGGGATCTAGATGTAGAGGGAAGGTTTGTCAAACATGTCTTTTAAACCTATATATAAACCTGTCTTATGTTTTCATTCTTTATATAATTGGGATCTAGATATAGAGGGGATGTTTTGTCGAATAAGTCTTTAGAGCTACGCATAAACCTGTCTTAAGTATTTATCTATGATCTAGAAGTAGATAGGAAGGTTTGTCAAATAAGTCTTTAGAACAATTTGTCTATGCGGGACCCATCAAGGGTAAGTATGACAGGTCCAGAGCGTATTACAGCCTCTTGTACACATAATTACACCCCCTTCGCGTTAAGGCCGTTTTGCAATGCAGGAGCTCAATTATAAAGAGGAAGTAACATTTGCGTTCGGTAATTTGTACATAATTCTGTATCATTATCAACCATCGAAGAGATGAATGGAAGTACCTGCAGCCACAAGAGAGAGAGAGAGAGAGAGAGAGAGAGAGAGAGAGAGAGAGAGAGAGAGAGAGAGAGAGGAGCGTCCCTATCACTGAACATCAGCAATCAGGTTAATGTTGGCTCTAATAACCCTCCGTTGGGGGAGAATTAGCGATCGGCAATAGATAGTGTCAGATCTCCATGAATTGTTGGGAGAGTAGATGAATGGATGCGTGCGTGCGTGTAAGCCAGGTATAAACATTATAGACAGGTATATATATATATATATATATATATATATATATATATATATATATATACATATATATATATATATATATATATATATATATATATATATATAAATCTGTATATATATACATATATATATATATATATATATATATATATATATATATGTATATATATATACATATATATATATATATACATATATATATATATATATATATATATTACATATATGCATATACATTATGAATATATAGATACATATACTGTATATGATATGTACATATACATATTCATGTGTGTAAGTATGTTTATATATACTGTGTATCTATCTAACTATCTAAGACTTCAGACATGCCCTTTCATTCCCGTCTGCTTATGGTATAATTATTGTTATTATTATTATTATTATAATTATTATTATTATTATTATTATTATTATTATTATTATTATTAATATTTGCTAAGCTACAACCCTAGTTGAAAAAGCAGGATGCCATAAGCCCAGGGGCTCCAACACGGAAAGTAGCCCAGTGAGGAAAAGAAAAAAGAAAAAATAAACATTTTAAGAACAGTAATAACAATAAAATAATTACTTCCCACATAAACTATGAAAACTTTAACAAAACAAGAGGAAGAGAAATAAGATAGAATAACGTGCCCGAGTGTACCCTTAAGCAAGAGAACTCTAACCCAAGAAAATGGAAGACCATGGTACAGAGGCTATGGCACGACACAAGACTAGAGAACAATGGTTTGATTTTGGAATGTCTTTCTTCTAGAAGAGCTGCTTACCATGGCTCTTCTAGCCTTACCAAGAGGAAAGTGGCCACTGAACGATTACATTGCAGTAGCTTACCCCTTGGGTGAAGAAGAATTGTTTGGTAATTTCAGTGTTGTTAGGTGTATGTGAACAAAAGAGAATCTGTAAAGAATAGGCCAGACTATTCAGTATATGTGTAGGCAAAGGGAAAATGAACCATAACAAAGTAGTTAACCCTTGAGTGGAGAAGAATTCTTTGGTAATCTCAGTTTTGTCAGGTGAATGAGGACAGAAGAGAATCTGTAAAGAATAGGCCAGGCTATTCGGTGTATGTGTAAGCAGCCGGAAAATGAACCTTAACAGAGTAGTTACCCCCTTGAATGAAGAAAAATTGTTTGGTAATCTCAGTGTTGTCAGGTGTATCAGGACAGAGGAGAATCTGTAAAGAATAGGCCAGGCTATTCGGTGCATGTGTAGGCAAGGAAAAAATGAACCGTAACCAGAGAGAAGTATTCAATGCAATACTATCTAACCACCCAAAGGACCCCCATAACTCTCTCGCGGTAGTATCTCAACGAATGGCTGGTGCTCTGGCCAACCTACTACCTGTAAAAAAAAAAAAAAAAAAAAAAAAAAAAATTCGAATACGAAAAAGAACTTTGAAGATAAGTTATCCTCCGGAGTGAGATTACCACCTGAGGTCATCTTCGATCCTCCCTACTTAAGGGTGAGACTGATGGCTCTTTAATTGCTAAGTAATAATATGTAATGAGTCAGACCATATCAGACTGATCGCTGCCTCCAGCCACACGCAGCTTGTTAGCGGCCGAGGTGTGGATTCTCCTCACCGAGAAAGATTAGTGTGGAAGAGAACGTCCAGATGAATTTTGTTTATCTTGGTCTTTTTTTTACTTTTTTGATCCAGTCTATTCAAAGGGCTTTCAAAGGATCGTAATCCTCCTCCTATTATTATTATTATCATCATCATTGTAGCACCACTCCCCAAGAGAGATTTGTTCACCAAACATTACTCTCTGGTTACGGCTCATTTTTCTTTTGACTACACATGCACTGACTTGTCTGGCTTGTTCTTTACACATAGTCCTCTTTCTTAATACACCTAACAACATTAAGGTAACCAAAAAATTTCTTCACTTAAGGGGTTAATCACTGCACTGCAGTTGTTCAGTGGCTACTTTCCCTTTGGTAAGGGTTGAAGAGACTCTTTAGCTATGGTAAGCAGCTCTTCTAGGAGAAGAAGACTCTAAAATCAAACCATTGTTCTCTAGTCTTGGGCAGTGCCATAGCTTCTTACCATAGTCTTGCACTGTCTAGGATTAGAATTTTCTTGCTTATTTCCTTTCCTCACTTAGCTATTTGCACTGTTAGATCCACTGGGCTTATAGAATCCTTTGTTACCAACTAGGATTGTAGATTAGCTAATAATAATAATAATAATAATAAAACCGAACACTGAAGGTGGTTTTCGAAGACTCTAACCTGCCAGTTCCAGCAATTTTTTTTAGAGATGAGGTCATTAGCCAATGCTAGTTCGACTTCAGAACTCCACATTTTGTTAACAACTATGTGCGCTAATACGAACACACATATAACATTGTGGCGGATAACAGGGGAGGGTCGGCTCTGGCACTTTAGCAGTACCAACCAAACTCGGCTGAATCCCTCGTCAGGCTGGGAGGAGCGAAGAGAGGAAAAGCCAACTTTTGTTCTTTCTTTATATCGGGTACCCACCAAAATTATGGGAGGTGCCTTGGTAAATAGATAGATATAACATTTGAATATAACTCGCGTAGTTTCTCGGTTCTAGGATTAAGTGGGTGATTCGTTTAACCTGTTGATATACAGTGATAGGGTGAATCGGGATATGAAAAAGGAGATACTCCTGTCAGGTTTGATACATTGTCAGTATCATAAGGAGACAGGTGGGGAGAATATTAGATGAATTTCTTTATCAAGAAAACAAGTCTATGTTTTTAATTTATGATGCAAATGGATAAAAACATTACTTGTGAATTGTTTTTTTCTATAATCAAAATATTGATGAAAAAAAGATGATAATTCTTATACTTGCACTATTCAACAATGATAATCAAAAACAGAAAATCAATACTTATCAAAGACAGGCCAGTTTTCAGAAGAAGGAGAGAGAGAGAGAGAGAGAGAGAGAGAGAGAGAGAGAGAGAGAGAGAGAGAGAGAGATAAATCGTGTGTGTATTTATGTGTAGTCGGATGAAGACCCAAAAATGGAAGAGATGATTACCAAGAGCCGTCCAGAGGGAAGCAACAGATGTCTAGGCTAAGTTGCCGATGTCCACACATTGATGTCTGATCAGACTTTGTTTTTTATATTGTAGGAGAGAAGGGAGGGCATGACGGTGAAGGGCGTATGGTGGAGGGAAATAGGAGGGAAGCTGAGGGTGGGTAGAAAGGGTAGACTTCGTGTTCTGGTCTCTCTCTCTCTCTTTTTAAACTCTTCATGATGCTCAATGATTCTTATCTCAAGAGTGATTATCCCCTCGCCTTGTTTTCTTCTACTTCTTCTTCTTCTTTGGATCATGGTGATGGAAAGCTATAGCCGGACAGGTTCTGCGTTGCGGATGATGATGAGGATGATTGTGATGATGACGATAATGACGATGGTGATGAAGGAGGGATTGGGGAAGACGAAGAGAGATTGGCTCTGATTCATAGATATTCTTGATAATGAATTGTTTCAGTTTTCAGTGAGATGAATCGATGATGTTCTTGTGATGGACGAGAAAGAGTCTCCTGCTTAGGCGAGATGCTGGATGGCTATCAGTGACAAATCAAGGTAAATAAACAGGGTCATAAATATAGAAAAAAGGTAGGGTTTCATATTGGGATACCACTGGGGTGGTATGTACATACGTAACAAACACACACACACACATATATATATATACCTATATATACATTTTATATATATATATATATATATATATATATATACATACATATATATGTATATATATATATGTACATATATATATATATATATATATATATATATATATATATATATATATGTACATATATATATATATATATATATATATATATATATATATATATATATATATATATATATATATATATATATACACGCACTGATCCCTTTCCGGGCGGGGATACCTTAACGCGGTGAAAGGGTTTGCGTATCACCATGATCAGCAAAGCTGTACTAGTTAGGGCCACTAATGCTAGCTTGGTTTGCTGTGAGTGATCAGACTAAAGTCTCCCACCATCACCAATCCGCACTGGTTATCGTGGTGATGAAAACTGGCCAAACCCCGAATGTGTATAAAGGTATGTCTGGGATATGTCATGCAGTGGACTAAAACAGCTGCAAATGTTGTTCTTGTTGTGTAATATATATATATATATATATATATATATATATATATATATATATATATATATATATATATATATCTTTTTATGCAATAAACCACATTTTGTTTCTCTTGGAGGTTCTTGTACTTATAGATTCTTGTAGATTATTTGTACTAATTGTTGATTCAGGTTCGTTTTTTTATTTCCAATATTACCTGATTATTTAGTATGTTTGTAAAAACACATATGTGTATGTGATTCATTAGCATCAAACTCCAATATTAGAGAATATATAAGAAAAAACTTGAATTTAATGAAACTGGATGCAGTACACGTACTGTACAATCTCCTCTCCTCCCTGTGATGGGTGTCGTAAAATACCATCACAGTTCAATCTTATGCCCCTGAATATTCTCTTTCCTCTTAGGCCAATTGGAATGCTCATCCCTTTATGAGCTCTACTGGAATGTCAGAAAAGCAGTATAATCTACATTGTTATAAATTCTTGTTGTGGTGGCCAGTGTGATAACGTCCCTGACTGGTGATCTCCAGACTAGGGTTCGAGTCTCGCTCAAAATTGTTAGTGTCTTTGGTCGATGCAACCTCACCATCCTTGTGAGCTAAGGATAGGGTGTTTTGGGAAGACTATAGGTCTATCTGCTGAGTCATCAGCAACCATTGCCTGGCCCTCCTCAGTCCTAGCTTGGGTGGAGAGGAGGCTTGGGCGTTGATCATATGTAATATGGTCAGTCTTTAGGGCATTGTTCTGCTTGTTAGGGCAATGTCACTGTCCCTTGCCTCTGCCATTCATGAGCGGCCTTTAAACCTTTAAACGAAGTTATCTAACTTTTCAACTTTTTAAGATTTCCGCATGCAAGTAATGAATCAATTATATAGTCTGTACACACTAGATAGAGGCTAACCCAATGGAATTCTATATATCTCTTCTTGGATCCCTTTTTATGCAATGACTTAGGAAGGTGAACTGAGTAATAAGTTTAATGATATAGTCTAAGCAGCCATTTCATTACCAAGTCACTCTACTCATGAGTTCTCGACATAAGAATATTTCTAAAAAAATAGCCATCTAAATTTTCACTGTCAATGTGAATTTATTATATAAGTTTTTTTCGTTCTAAATCATATCAGGTTTATTATGGATTAGTAGTTCTTTAATATTCTATTACCTAAACATTCAATTATATTCAAAGTAACTTTTGCCAACAGGAAAGGAAGCAAATTAAAACTTGAAGCTAATTATTATTATTATCATTGCTAGCTAAGGTAAACCCAAGTTGTAAAAGCAGGATGCTATAAGCCCAGGGCTCCAACAGGGAAAATAGCCCAGTAAGGAAAGGAAACAAGGAAAAATGAAATATCACAAGAGCCATAACAACATTGAAATATAGATATAAACTATAAAATCTTTAACAAAACAAGATGAAGAGAAATATAATAAAATAGTGTGCCCGAGTGCACCCTCAAGCTAGAGAACTCTAAGCCAAGCCTTTAAGCTTGGAGGGGGGGGGGGGGTTATAAAAATGATGGTAACATGTGTGACTTATGAGAGACAGAAAAAAGCCTTATAAAACTGGAACTAACCTTTGCGGACTGATGCAAACGGCAACGTGTCAGACCAGGTTCAGAAGACGAACATTATGTAGCAAGTTTCATCAATGTCTTTGGACCATTTAGCGCTAATTACCTGAAAATAAAGGATTATTAATAAGTATAAAATCTGTAAAGTATAGAAACATATTATAAAATGAATATACAAGCGTATTTTCTTGTGTAAGAATCTTGGATAACGTAACTTACATTAATGAATATTTTGAATGTTTTGTAAGTCATTATATATCAGGTTTTTTTTTTCATTGCTCATACATTCATACTGGAGAGTACAAGGATCCATAAAAAACGCAAGTTTAAGGATCCATAAAAATCCATAAGTACAAAGATACATAAAGCATAAGTACAAGGATCCATAAAAAAACACAAGTTTAAGGATGCATAAAAAATCCATAAGTACAAAGATACATAAAAACATAAGAACAAGGATCCATAAAAATCCACGAGTACAAAGATACATAAAAACATAAGCACAAGGATCCAAAAAAAATCCATAAGTACAAGGATCCATAAAAAAATCCATAAGTTCAAGGATAAATAAAAATCCATCAGTACAAGGATCCATAAAAAATCCATGTTCAAGGATCCATAAAAATCCATAAATACGATGATCCATAAAAACCATAAGTACAAGGATCCATAAAAACACAAGTTTAAGGATCCATAAAAAAATCCATAAGTACAAAGATACATAAAACATAAGTACAAGGATCCATAAAAAATCCATAAGTACAAAGATACATAAAAACATAAGTACAAGGATCCTTAAAAATCCATACGTACAAGGATCCTTAAAAATCCATACGTACAAGGATCCATAAAAAATCCATAAATACAAAGATACATAAAACATAAGTACAAGGATCCATAAAAAATCCATAAGTACAAGGATCCATAAAAAATTCATAAGAACAAGAATCCCTAAGTGGAGCAATATGTCTCTTATGTGTGACTACAATATTCATTTGAAGAAGTCATTGGCGTGTGATAACATATGATTTTACTCAGAAACAAATTGGTCATTTGGCTTAATAATTGAAACTCCAATTGCCTAGTAGTTTTGTGTAGATAACTTTAAGTTATTGAATTATTTCAGAAATCTTGTATTATTCCCTAAAAGGAATTTGGTTTAGCTGTAAGATCTATAATAGAAATGAAAATTTTCATCCAGATGAAAGTAATTAAAATTACGTGAAAATAATGTTTTGTAATATAGGAGTCATTGTCAGCTTTATAATATTAGTGTAAACACATTATTTCTGACTGTTTGATATCAATTGATTTCCGTCATTTCAAGTAATAATGATTATATCTAATATTATTATTGGTATTATTATTGTCATTCCTTTTTTATTCTTCATCTTCATCTTCTCATTGTTATTAACAGCTAAGACAATTAAAAGTAACCATATTATTATTACAAATATTTCTATTGCGTGCAGTAGTAGTAGTAGTAGTAGTAGTAGTAGTACTACTACTACTACTACTACCACTCCTGTTGGCCATTGAAACATTCAGTACTAGTAGAAGATTAGTAGTAGTAATGGTAATAAGTAGTAGTAGTAGTAGTAGTAGTAGTGTTGGCCATTGGAGCACTCAGCACTAGTAGTAGTAGTAGTAGTAGTAATATTGGCCATAGGAGCACTCATTAGTAGTAGTATTAGTAGTAGTAGTAATACTAATGCTGGCCATTGAAACACTCAGCTTAGTAGTCTCTCTTATATACGATATTGCCATTGCAGAATTCAAAATTACTATCCCTTGCCCTCAATATAAATTTCCAATACTTATAATATAATTACCAATAAAGTAATAGAAGACAAGTTCAAAATTACGATCCCTTGCCATTAATATCAATTTCCAATACTTATGATATAATTCCCAATAAAGTAATAGAAGACAAATTTAAAATTACAATCCTTTGCCCTCAATATCAGTTTCCAATAATTATAATACAATTATCTATAAAGTAATAGAAGACAAATTTACAATTACCATCCCTTGCCCTCAATATCAGTTTCCAATAATCATAATACAATTATCTATAAAGTAATAGAAGACAAATTTAAAATTACGATCTCTTGCCCTCAATATAAAACAAATTTAAAATTACGAACCCTAGAACTCAGTATCAGTTTCCATTACTTATAATACAAGTACCAATAAAGTGATAGAAGACAAATTTAAAATTACGATCCCTTGGGCTCAAAATAAAACAAATTTAAAATTACGATACTTTGGCCTTAATATAAAACAAATTTAAAATTACGGTCCCTTGGCCTCAAAATAAAACAAATTTAAAATTACGATCCTTTGGCCTTAATATAAAACAAATTGAAAATTACGGTCCCTTGCCCTCAGTATTATTACGATCCCTTGTCATCAATATAAATTGCAATCACTTATAGTAAATTTACCAATAAAGTAATAGAAGACAAATAAAAAGAACAAGGACAAAATAAAAGAAACGCGTCAGCCCGAAGCTTCGCTCAGCAGCAGCGAGAAAGAAAAATAGCTACGAGTCCCATGACAGAATCTGGTCTCCTGCCTCGATACTTTTGATATTCGCCAAACGAACCTCATTCCTCCGAGATTCCGAATCCTCCAGCTAAGAGAAGCAGCGGCATAAAGGACACATTATCATAAGTACGACGAAGCCGTTCTGGGAGGTGAGGGCGGACGTCCTTCCAGGAGGCTCCTTCTTCGGCTCCTCTTGGCATTCCAGCGAGGACCCTCGGACGGGGTCCTCGGAGCCCATTTGGTATGACTGTTTATGATACATATGTTCGGAAACTATGATAATCAGCGACTCATTACATGGGTAGTGGCGCCATGCATTAGGCAAAGCTATGTGGAGAGCATCGTAATGAACAGAAAAGAGGATCGGATCCCGCATTATGACTTCGGGTCTTTTATAAATCCTTTGGAGACGAATTCCTAAAGCATATGATCTTGGCGTTGGTCGAAAAAAAAGAAAAAAAAATGGAGGCGGCCGATTCTGTATTTAGTGAGTTCTGGGAGAATTTATATCCGACTGTATATGGGCGTGCCAGATTGAATGTGAGTAGTATCCTTCTTTTGTTTAGACAGACGCTTTTGCTGGAGGATTGTTTTCTTATTTTTGTTTTGTTTTGTTATTTGTTGATCTTTATCGAATACGTATTGGCTGATATGAAAAAGTTTGAAATAATTTAAAATAAACAATTGTTTGAATGGTTTCTAAATTCTATTAATGTTTGAAAATATATTTGCTAATTGAAAAGGCTTAAAATTTTCTTCCTACATATCAGTATAATTCGCAATGTTTTCTTTTTTTTCAAATCATACAGGCCTATACTGAATGACCTATCTCTATTTGCATGTTGTAAGATATAGGTATAACCAGCCTATACACGTGTTCCTTCCCTTAACAAGCATATAAGGCCTTGTTGTGGCCTGATTGGTAACCTCTCTGCCTGGTGATCGCCAGACGAAGGTTAGAGTCCAGCTTAGAATCGTTAGTTCTTTTAGTGTCTGCAGAGTCGAGCAAAAGGTCGAGAAATAAATTGCCGCGGCGGAGGTCTGCGCTTTACTGAGTGCCCCTCTAGTTTGATATTATTTGTTCAAATTAAATCGTTTAGATGCTGAACGACCATCAACTTCCAATGTGTATTGATAAGTATTACAATAATCCTAGAGAGAGTAATATCTAGAATTCTACCTATCATAAGAGAGAGTAATATCTAGAATTCTACCTATCATATGAGAGAGTAATATCTAGAATTCTACCTATCAGAAGAGAGAGTAATATCTAGAATTTACCTATCATAAGAGAGAGTAGTATCTAAAATTCTACCTATCATAAGAGAGAGAGAGAGAGAGAGAGAGAGAGAGAGAGAGAGAGAGAGAGAGAGAGAGAGAGAGAGAGAGAGAGTAATATCTAGAATTCTACCTATCATGAGAGAGAGAGTAATATCTAGAGAGAGTAATATCTAGAATTCTACCTATCATGAGAGAGAGTAATATCTAGAGAGAGTAATTTCTAGAATTCTACCTATCATAAGAGAGAGTAATATCTAGAGAGAATAATATCTAGAATTCTACCTATCATAAGAGAGAGAGAGAGAGAGAGAGAGAGAGAGAGAGAGAGAGAGTAATATCTAGAGAGAGTAATGTCTAGAATTCTACCTATCATAGGAGAGAGAGAGAGATTAATATCTAGAGAGAGTAATATCTAGAATTCTACCTATCAAAAGAGAGAGTAATATCTAGAGAGAGTAATATCTAGAATTCTACCTATCATAGGAGAAAGTAACATCTAGAGAGAGTAATATCTAGAATTCTACCTATCATAAGAGAGAGAGAGAGAGAGAGAGAGAGAGAGAGAGAGAGAGAGAGAGAGAGAGAGAGAGATATCTAGAGAGAGTAATGTCTAGAATTCTACCTATCGTAAGAGAGAGAGAGAGAGAGAGAGAGAGAGAGAGAGAGAGAGAGAGTAATATGTAGAATTCTACCTATCATAAGAGAAAGAGTAACATCTAGAGAGAGTAATATCTAGAATTCTACCTATCAAAAGAGAGAGTAATATCTAGAGAGAGTAATATATAGAATTCTACCTATCATAAGAGAGAGAGAGAGAGAGTAATATCTAAAATTCTACCTATCATAAGAGAGAGTAATATCTAGAGAGAGTAATATCGAGAATCCTACCTATCATAAGAGAGATTAATATCTAGCGAGAGTAATATCTAGAATTCTACCTATCATAAGAGAGAGAGTAACATCTAGAGAGAGTAATATCTAGAATTCTACCTATCATAAGAGAGAGTAAAATCTAGAGAGAGTAATATATAGAATTCTACCTATCATAAGAGAGAGAGAGAGAGTAATATCTAGAATTCTACCTATCATAAGAGAGAGAGAGTAATAACTAGAGAGAGTAATATCTAGAATTCTACCTATCATAAGAGAGAGAGAGTAATAACTAGAGAGAGTAATATCTAGAATTCTACCTATCATAAGAGAATAATGAAAGACTATTCTTTCAGATGTAGGATTTGGAGGATCTCAAAGCTCCATTATTCGATTCTGGATGCATTCCATCTTTTAAGGTTCCATAACTTCAGAGATTGAGAGAGAGAGAGAGAGAGAGAGAGAGAGAGAGAGAGAGAGAGAGAGAGAGAGAGAGTTGAAGGGGCATATGGAAAATGTTGAAGAAAAGTGGGTATATATATTTACATGCATATATATATATATATATATATGTATATATAGAATACAGTACAATTTTATATATATATACAGTGGAACCTCTACATACGAATTTAATCCGTTCCAGAACCAACTTCGGATGTAGAAAATGTTCGGATGTCGAAACGAATTTTCCCATAAGAATACATTGAAATAGGATTAATCCGTGGTTGAGCCCAAAAACCCATGATAACTTCTTAATAAACTACTACACATAATTTTCCCATGAGAATAATGAACACTAAATTAGATAATAGACATGTAAATAAGAAGAATAGACATGTAAATAAGAAGAATTAGCAAAAAATGATAAATAAGAAACGGGTTTTTAGCGTCACTTTACCTTAGAAACTCCAGCGCAGGTGTTGTTAGTCTTGCTACGCAGAGAGGAGACGGACGGGCGGCGAGGAGGTAGAGAGGTTAACTACGATAAACATACACTACCGTAACTTATTCTAACTTACACTAAGTGAACTTTAACATAACTTAGCTTATTTTTTTTTTTTTATAATTTATATTTTTTTTTTACATTTTCTTTTTTTCTTTTTGATGATTAATTTTAATCACTTTCACTCTCTACACTTAAAATTGATTGAATTTTTTTCTCTTCACTCTTTGCTGTTTTCTTTGAACCACTTCCTTCCTCTTCATCACGAGTTCGCTTCGTAGTTTTTTTAAAGAAGCTATCGATAGAAAGTTGCTTGGTACAGCTTTTCAGAATGTTTCGAAAATAAGTTAGGGAAACATCATCAAACTGCGCAACTACACGACAAACCTGCAATTTCTTTGGATGGTATTTGTCGATGAAATCGACCACGTCTTGATATTTTCCTAACACCTCTTTTATTTGCGCGGAACTTATTGCAAGTTCACTCATACGGACGCCACGCTCATGCTTTTCAATAATTCCTTGCTTTACTTCTAAAGAAAGCATTCCCTTATTCCTTTTCTCACCACTACCACTACCACTTGCGAAACTAAGCCTTTTAGGACCCATGATTTTCGTAAAATACCGTAAAAGGATGAACGTAAAAAATCACGATTAAAACACAATTAATAGCAGAACGCACAGGGCACAACCACAGAAAACCAACGAGAACAGAGGACTGACCCAAGCCACGCTAATTGAGGGTCCCTCTGAGGTTGAAGTTCTGCCTTCTATTGGCGGAAATAAAAAACAAATCAGGCGCTATGAGCACCGACTACGCATACGAGTATTGTTTACTTCGGGTGTCGAAAAAAAAATTCGGGTGTAGAGTAGGAACGTGTTCGAATTGTACTTCGCGTGTCGAAAAATTCGGATACAACCGCTACGACGAAAATTGCTTACTTCGTGTGTCGAAATAAAATTCGGGTGTAGAGTCAAAAATTTGCTCGAATTTTACTTCGGATGTTGGAAAATTCGGATGTAGATACGATCGGATGTAGAGGTTCCACTGTATACATATATATATAGATATATATAGATGTATATATATACATACATATATATATATATATATATATATATATATATATATATATATATATGTATATATACATATATATATATATATATTTATATATATGTATATATACATATATATATATATATATATATATATATATATATATATATATATATATATATATATATGTATATAAATATATATATATATATATATATATATATATGATATAAATATGAGAGAGAGAGAGAGAGAGAGAGAGAGAGAGAGAGAGAGAGAGAGAGAGAGAGAGAGAGATAATGACGAAATCACTAACGTACTACACCTACTCTAATCTTTAGAAAAATTTAGGCGATGGCATCTATGTTTATGAATTACTATACAGTGTATAGAAGAAAGTTAACTGATAAAAAAATAATAAAGTATTAAAACAGTTTTTGGCCTGTATCATGCCTCTTTACCACGCCCTGGACCTTTATGATCTATTCCAATTTTCTTCGGAAAATTTTTTATTTATATATATAATAGGGACAATAACTTGACAATCATGCATTCCCTTTTTCTATCCGATCCTGGGAAGCATTTTGGATCAAAAAAAAAAAAAAAAAAAAAAA
>NC_090750.1:58718447-58725947 GCF_036898095.1 Palaemon carinicauda | reverse complement strand
CGATATCAAATAGACGACGAACAAACGAACGAAACGTCCACACATATAAAACTGGTCACCTAAATTTTTTTTTTCTTTTTTTTTTAATCCGAATCCCGCAAGGTTTTTGAGAGCCCATAAATATTTTCCAACTGACAAGTCCTCATACAAATCAGTCTCAGCAAATTCCTTGACATTCCGTTGAAGCCACTTGGTACGTTAATAATATAGATAGTGAATTGACTCTTCTACCTCAGTGTAGTGATACAGAAAAAAGACTATATACATGTATTTTTTTTTCAAAGGGTTATTATTATTACCTCCGCTAACGAAGTTAGGGGGAGGTTATGTTCTCGCCCCTGTTTGTCCTTTTGTCTGTTTGTTTGTGGACAGTTTCCTGAACATAATTTTACTCATAGAGTAGTGAAACTTTCAGGGATTAATTGTTATGTTGAGACGTGAAAGCAATTCCATTTTAAAAGTCCTAGGTCAAAGGTCAAGGTTAAGGTAAAGCAAAAAGTCTACCGAATTAACCCCAACTTTAACCCAAAGTCCGCACATTGTTGTCACACAGACTTCAAATTCGCCTACGGTACAACAACAACAACAACAACAACAAGAACAACATCATCAACAACAACCACAAAAACAACAACAATAATAATAATGATAATAATAATAATAATAATAATAATATGATCAGTATCAAGGGCATTGTCACCATCCCTTGTCTCTGCCATTCACGAGCGACCTTTAAAACGATCTGTGTTGTCACTTATTCTCTTCGAAAGTGCCATAGATTGTTGAGTTTCTGATACATATGAACTTCAGCAGAACTGGTAGCAAAGCAAAATTTTTCAATTTGTATTTAATCAATTTGACTTCTACGTAACAACACAGAAAAGAGTAATTTGTAGAACTATAAATATCTATCGAGTCAGAAACGAGGGGGAAAAAACAAGAGTAATCTATCAAAAGGATTGTAAAATCAATCAAATGGCCAATAAATCAGACAAAGGTAATTATAAAGTTTTGATTGTCAATCAAGCTTGGATATAACTCGCTCATTTACATGATTCTCATTCAGTGAACTTTTGGAACAGTGAATGTATCAGATAATATAATTTCACTGATGATATTTGTAGAGTCAGGCATTTTGAACTGTAAATTTATCAGATAATATAAATTCACTGATGATATTGGTTGAGTCAAGCATTTAGGACTGCGAATTTATCAAATAATACAAACTCACTGATGAAACTGGTAGAGTGAAGCACTTAATTTTCATAAATCATAAATCAGGAAAGTAGGACATAGTTGTATATTATAAACATCATTAGGTTCACCTTTGAAGGCCATTGTTACATCTGGGGCAAAATAAACTCGTCAAAGAAGTTTTAGAACTGAGTTTACCAAAGACAGAATCTAAAGAAAAATAGCATGACGAAAATATGAGTAGGAAAAGATAGATTTAATCTTGGGTGATGTATAACAGATGTCAAAGTAAAACTCAAGTTTTGAAATGATTTTAACGGAGGGAGATTTGAAGGATAAGATCTAGAATTTATTAACTATTATAGTTTATATGTGATTGATTCATTTTAAAGTTGTTACTGATTTTGAACAAAATTGCATTTTCAGTTTGTTAATTAAATAAGTTCATTATTATTACCAGCTAAGCTACAGCACTTGTTGGAAAAGCAAGATGATATAAACGCAAGGGTGTCAATTCTGGCAAAACAACTTGCATACAAGCTAGATAAATGAAGAAAGGAGAAAATTAGAACTATGTTGTTGGGAAACTTACTTGAATTATCCTTTCAAACTAAGACATTTTACCAGTTCGTGAAAAACCAGAGACGCAAGTTCTAAATTATAGAAAGTGAAAGGGCTGAAATATTCCTCTGGGTCTTAAAGGAATGTGTAACCTGTCTTAGGAAAGGGTAAAAGTTGAAGTATCATGGGGGAAAAGAAGGAGAAGTGGTCTTTGGCTTGTTTCACAGAAGTGGATTGATACCGCGCGGGTAAAATACCGCGTGGTTTTGCCCGCGCTGATTAGAAATTAATGGAGATTAATGAGGCTCTTCACACACACCGGATGAATTTCCGAACGGCAGTGATTTACTAGCTGTATTTGTCCTCGCGGATCAGAAATCCGTGAAGATCAATGAGGCCCTTGGATGAATTTCCGGGGGTAGTTATTTACTAGCAGCCAGCACTGCTAACCTGCACAGTTCCAGTGTAGCGGCTTATAGAAACTACAACGCCGCTCGGTGGAAATCCGTTCGAGTGAAGACATACCTTCTAAAGAGGGGAAATATATCCGTACAGGAAAAAATCCGCTCGTGTGAGGTGAACCTCAGGACGGATATGATATGATTAATAGTTAAAAAGCAGGAACCTTATTGTGAGAAATGCTAATACGCGTAGTTCCAGTGTAGTGGCTTATAGAAACTACGAGGCCGCTCCAGAAAAATCTGTTCGTTTGAAGACATGCCTCCTAATGGGCGGAAATATTTCTGCACGGGAAAAAATCCGCTCTTGTGAAGTGAACCTCACGACGGATATGATGTGATGAATGTTAAAGGTTTTCTTTTAACAAAAGTTGAGTGAATTGCGTTTCTGGATTGGAGTAGTTTGTATTACGAAATCTTGCTTATTGATAGAAAATTGTCAAAATCAGAAAATATATGGATAGGGCGCAATAAAATGGGCAAAAATCAGTATAAGAACTGTTGACGTTTTGAATATATTTATGTATATGTATATATAAAATCATATACATAAATCTATATGTATTAATACACACACACACACACACACACACACACACACACACATATATATATATATATATATATATATATATATATATATATATATACAAATATGTATACAAAAATACACAATACACATAAACATCTGAGTGATTAATATCAATAATTCCCAACACAAATTGTTCATAAAGGCGCTGTTACTATCAACTATATCAACCAACGTAAATAAAGAAAACAACATCCATATATTCGAATAATGATGAAGCTTATAAAATAATATAAATATTAATGTAACTAAATGCAAAGAAATTTGGCTAATAAAAAATAAATTGTAAACCAAACAATAAAAGGAAATAATGAAAAAGATAGTTAATCATGAACATTTGGCAAAAAGTAAAATATCCTTAAAACCTTTCCATTACTCTTTACACAATTTTGCTCTAAAAAATCAAAGCAAACAGATAGAAAAAGAAGTATAAACAATAATAAAACCCTTAATTCAAAGTATAAAGGGAAGTAATAAAAAAAAGAGATCTATAAAACTGATAACAAATCTAATAATACAGTGATAAAGATATTCCAATAAAAAAAAGGAATGGTAAGCAATTGGAAAGTAAATAATAAACAGATTACCTTTAAGTAGCCAAATATTCTTTTAATTCTTTTAGAAACAGTAATCAAAAGAGACCCGGCTTTGCCATCACAAATTAAGTCCATTAACTCTCTAACAGCATTCTAAGGATAAGAATCTCAAGAATAATCTGAATGTTTATAAAGAACGAATATAAAAATAAAAAATCTTATTCTTTAGAATAAGCCAGACGAAATGAGCTCGTCTGGAGAAACCCTTTTATTGGGAGTACATTTTAGCAGACAACCGCCGTTCAGCGTGTCAATTATGATATATCAAACATATAATCAGCGAGGGCATTGTATAAATAAAGATTTCCTGTTATCTAGTGACTAACCGCATGCCCCATCTATCAATCACTCTTTTACCAACGTAGGAATTAAAGTCATTACCCGGTCGGGGCCCCTTTCTGACGCTGCACAAGGTGAACCCTTCATTATATGACACGCTCTATAGTTTACGGATTTAATTATGTTTCGGTCGAATTACCTAGTGATGATAAATAATAAACCTTGCGTCGATACACACTGCCTACTCTGAGAGAGCAGGCTCGGGTATGGGAAAGATGGTGGACTCAAATGCTATGCCCAAAGTAAGGGAAGTTACAAGAAGTTTGAAGGATTTTGAATGCCTCAAAGACTAAGCCCATTTGTGGAGACTCCATTTGCTTTTGGGTAGAGTTAATTAATTTAAACGCTTAGAGAGTTTTTTTTTTTTATCTAGTCTAACATATTCTTGAATTATTTTACCGTGTTACTGTTCACTACATCTGCTGGAAGTCTGTTCGAAGTGACTCAAACCAAAGGAAGTTACAAGGAGTTACAAGGATTTTTGGATGTCTCAAAGACTAAGCCCATCCGTGGAGACTCCATTTGCTTTTGGGTAGAGTTAATTAATTTAAGCGCTTGGAGTTTTTTTTTTTTATCTAGTCTAACATATTCTTGGATTATTTTACCGTGTTACTGTTCACTACATCTGCTGGAAGTCTGTTCGAAGTGGCCCAAATCAAGGGAAGTTACAAAAGTTACAAGGATTTTTGGATGTCTCAAAGACTAAGCCCATCCGTGGAGACTCCATTTGCTTTTGGGTAGAGTTAATTGATTTAAGCGCTTGGAGTTTTTTTTTTTTTTTTTTTTTTTTATCTAGTCTAACATATTCTTGGATTATTTTACCGTGTTACTGTTCACTACATCTGCTGGAAGTCTGTTCGAAGTGGCCCAAATCAAGGGAAGTTACAAAAGTTACAAGGATTTTTGGATGTCTCAAAGACTAAGCCCATCCGTGGAGACTCCATTTGCTTTTGGGTAGAGTTAATTGATTTAAGCGCTTGGAGTTTTTTTTGTTTTTTTTTTTTTATCTAGTCTAACATATTCTTGGATTATTTTACCTGTTAATGTTCACTACAGCTGCTGGAAGTCTGTTCGAAGTAGCCCAAACCAAAGGAAGTTACAAGGAGTTACAAGGATTTTTGGATGTCTCAAAGACTAACCCCATCCATGGAGACTCCATTTGGTTTTGGGTAGAGTTAATTAATTTAAACGCTTAGAGAGTTTTTTTTTATCTATTCTAACCTATTCTTGGATTATTTTACCGTGTTACTGTTCACTACATCTGTTGGAAGTCTGTTCGAAGTGGCCCAAACCAAGGAAGTTACAAGGAGTTACAAAGATTTAGGATGTCTCAAAGACTTCTCAGTCTATCCGAGGGGACTCCATTTGCTCTTGAGTAAAACAAAATAATTTAATCATTTAGAGAGCTCTCAGATCTAGTATAACTTATTCTTGAATTATTTTACCGTGTTACTGTTCACTACATCTGCTGGAAGTCTGTTCGAAGTGGCCCAAACCAAGGGAAGTTACAAAAGTTACAAGGAGTTACAAGGATTTAGGATGAATCAAAGACTTCTTAGTCTATCCGCGGGGACTCCATTTGCTCTTGGATGGATCGAACTAGTTTAAACGTTTAGAGAGATTTTATGATTTAGTCTAACTTATTCTTGAATTATTTAACCGTTTTACTGTTCACTACATCCGCTGGAAGTCTATCCGAAGTGGGTGGATATCGATTCCCTGGCACAATGCCTGAAAAGGGGGCTTACTTTCGCATGGGGTCATAGCAATGGGAGAGGGCTGGAGTAGTTTAACAGGTGGAAGTATTTCACATACTCTGCAAAATCTGTGTTGAAAAAGGGGCACTATGCCCAAGTCATGGGAAGTGGCCAAGCCTAGTTTATGGAAACGGTGACTCATGCAAAATATCAAGCCATGAGAAGTTCTTGGGGGTAGTATTACGAACTTCTCTATGTCCAGGTTAACTGTTATGCCAAGAGTGGGGCATTGGATAAAGGAGGAATTCAACTTAATGCCTAGACCTTTAGATGTATCTTGATTAAGATATTGAAAGTGGGTAACCTATGCAATCATGCCAGGCTACGAGAAATATAGTGGGTATCGGCTGGGAGAAAGGTGGTCTTATGTCCATTCCATGAGAGATTATAACATATCAATATGGAAATAAAGAGATGCCTACTTTATGCCCATATTATTGGTAGTTAGGCCTTGGGTATATCAAATTCAGAGCTTCTACACTATGTTTAGGACCTTGGATAGCAAGAGGGTTGAATAGAACGTGGAAAACTGGATTTCTTCATTATGGTCAGGTAATGGAAGGTGATTAAGACGGGAATTGTATGAAACATCATACACTATTTCTAATGGTAAAGAAACGGTGTCATTTGCACAATAGTAACTGTCCATAGAATGGGATAAGGTTAGAGCATGAAAAAGAACGGCATCATGGTTAGAAAGGGTTAATTAGGTAATGAAAAGGCACTTCAATCTAAAAGGGGTTTGTGATAGTATTAGCAGTCATTAAATTGGTCGAGGAAAATGTGTCTGATACACTATTGAAAATTTTCATTAACAATACATTATATAATTCAGCATTGAATATGAATGCTGAAGAGAGAGAGAGGAGAGAGAGAGGAGAGAGAGAGAGAGAGAGAGAGAGAGAGAGAGAGAGAGAGAGAGAGAGAGAGAGACAGAGAGAGAGAGAGAATGATCAAAGGCAAAATGAATGAGAAAAACAAAGGAATCATGTTTTAAAGTGGATGAAATCCACCGCAAAGTCAAACGTTTATGTTTAGAAATAATAACTTATCATTTTCGGGTCTCACCGAAATGAGTTTTCTTTCATTCCGTTTTCCTTTTTGCCTTCTTGTTTACCTTTCCGACATTAGATTCAATTTTATAGAATAAATACAATCATCTTAAGGACCGAGATTAGCCGTGATGTGAGACATGGCGAAGTTCATGCTCTCACGATAATAACTAATAATCAGCATATTTAACCTTTTCTTCTACCATTTGAAAACCTCCTACGCATGGGAAAATCGACTTTACAAACTCGGCCGTAGGGGTGAAAGTCCCTTGATCACCAAGGCAACTATTGTTTGTTCACTTTTTCCTCCCTTTTTTTTAAAAAGGTTTATCCTTGGGGCATACGTCTTCTCAAAGATGTGCAGCCGATGTGCGTGTGTATAAATACATACACACAGATACACCTTTTTTTTTTTGTGTGTGTGTATCCGAGTGTTGGTATCCTAATAGGCTTTTCCAACCATTATTTAATGGGTTATTAAGATTATAATAGATGGGTTGTGGTGTTTTATCAAGCGAGACAACGTCAGACTAGCTGACACGAAAACGATGAATATCGTCTCCACAGACGGTCATTATATTGATGTGAATATGAACGTTCTTCTTCGCGACATGATTAAAGCGACGCCAGGGAGATGGTAGCCTTCCTTGCTTTTGGGGAGACGGAGAAGGTCATCAGAGGTAAGGTGCTGGTAAGTCTTCCGTCAGGAATTATATTCAATTCGGTTTTTAAGTTGATAGGAAAGATGGGTAAGGGAGTGATGCTCGTCAGCTAGCTAATCATTGAAGGGAATAGTCTAGAAAGTTAAGTATCAGTAAGAGTAATGTAAAGTGTAATTTCGCAACAAATTCATTTATATATAGGTACATTTCTTTTTTAGCTGATAGGAAAGATGAGTGGTGGAAGAATGAGGGAAGTTAACTAGTTAACCATGGTAGGGAATAGTTTGGAAAG
>NC_090750.1:58700947-58705947 GCF_036898095.1 Palaemon carinicauda | reverse complement strand
AAGTGGCCACTGAACAATTACAGTGCAGTAGTTAACCCCTTGAGAGAAAAATTGTTGTTGTAGATTGTAGATTCAACAACAACAGTTACTTGAAGGAGTCATGGAGAAGTCAATAAATTACTCCCGAGGAAAAAATTTGGATATTCAAGATCTCTAAACGGCTATATATTAAAAAAAAAAAAAAAAAAAAAAAAAAAAAAAAAAAAAAAAAAACCTTAGAAAAAAGTAGAGATCTCATGACTTATATAAAAATGCAAATTTACTTTTACTCATGTATTATGGAGGCTTTCAACTTTGCATTACGATCTTTGTTACTGAGCTTAAGATCTCTTATATTAATTATTCATTTTTTCCCTTATAGTTTATTTATTTCCTTATTTCCTTGCTTCACTCGGCTATTTTTCCCTGTTGGAGCCATTGGGTTTATAGCATCCTGCTTTTTTAACTATGGTTGTAGCTTGGTTGTTAATAATAATAATAATAATAATAATAATAATATTATAAACGTTTGTTACTCATTGATTTTGACTGGGATGAATCATCATTATTTTCATTTATTGATATACCTAATAATAATAACAACAACAACAACAACAACAACAACAACAATAATAATAATAATAATAATAATAATAATAATAACATATTCAAAGTATTCCTTTGACTTCGTTTTTGTTTAACTTGGAGTTATCATTATTTTCCTTCATAGATATACTTATAACAATATTCCTTTCTATAGAATTCAACCCAATCAGCACGCAACCAATCACTAATAACCCAACTAAACAGGCTTCAGCCTCGGTATCTACCCATCGTCTAACCCTATTAGGGACCCAGTAAAACAGACAACCTTTTCCCTCATTTTGACTCCCACCTCTTTCGTTTTCCCAGGTTTAGCAGGGGCACGCCTATGCCCGAACCCCCATAAAGGGATTCGGGGTATCTGTTAGCCATCTCTGCTTGACCCGGAGATCGTTTAGGGAGAATTAGTGACCTATTAGCTGTATCAGAGAAGGTTTTTCTTGGCCTAGAGTCCTTTTGGCTGAGGGTGGCTGTGCGCTTTTCTCTGTCCTTTTACGCGTACACGTATGCTTGTATGTATACTGAAATGAATTTATACAGGCAAGTATATTATTATATACATAGTATGTATATAGTTTATAAGTGTGTATATATATATATATATATATATATATATATATGTATATATATACATTCATATGTTTACAAAATATACCCACACAAATATACCACACATATATATGTGCATATATAAATATATGTAAATTCTGTGTATGTAAATATGCATCTATACAAGTGCATATACAGTATATATATACATACATACATACATATATATATATATATATATATATATATATATATATATATATATATATATATATATATATTCATATGTGTCTGTATGATACATACACTCTCATAATTAAGGTCATTAGAAAAAAAAATATTTGAAAAAAAACCGATAATATAAAAACCACATTTAAAAGCAAAATGTGTTCATATGGAAGCTTAGGAATTTGGCAAAGGCAAATTTTATTCAACCAATCCCTCCCTTGGTATGAAAATTACAAATAACAATAAGTAAAAGGGCCAAAAAATATATATAAAGAATCTAATTGAAAAATCTTCAGAGGCAAATCATGAGTTTCAACACTTTAAGCTAAATGATATTTAAACGAACTATCAAGACTAGAATCAATGTTACTATTTTTTCACTAGATTTTTATTTTTAGATAGATATATCTCTTTATAACAATGTGAGTGGCTCTTGGTAAAAAAAATAAGTTAGCATCAGTATTTCAAATTCTGATTTGTTAAAGAACAAATATCTGACTTGTGAAGAACAAAAAAGTTTTTCACTAGATTTTTATTTTGTTTAGATATATATACAGTATCTCTTTATAACACTGTGAGTGGCTCTTGTTAAAAAAAAATAAGTTAGCATCAGTATTTCAAAATCTGATTTGTTAAAGAACAAATATCTTGTGGAGAACAAGAAAGGAAGAGATGAGAAGACTCCTTCACTCAACTAAAACACACCAGTGACATCTAGTGAGCATAAGGCGATATAATGACGCGCTCCACACAGATTAGTATACAAATTAACTTCATCCAATTAGCCACAAGGTCGTGGACACTAGATATCCTTTGATGAGGTTTAGCGCGTGGGAGAGATATAGAGTTGGTTCCCTGCTTTTAAATTCGGCAACACCCTTTAAGTGTTTAGAGTTTAGGCCCAAGTTTCTGCTATCCAAGTTTTATTCACACTTAAAAAAATGCGTAACTTTAATCGGAAATTTTCGGTGAAAATATACTGTTCTCAGCTGTATTTCAGTAAAATACAGACGACCGTAATTTTACCCTACTTTGTTATTTTTTATACGGATTGGTGAGCGTAATATGTACTCCTTTACGTCAATATATACATTTTTGAAACGGTAAATGCCTGGAAACATTTATTCCAGGATTATTACTGCTGTTTTAGGGAAATTTTTTAACAGTGCAGTTTATTTGTTTAAATTACCAGAAGTAATCAATTAATCTAACCTTATCTTACCGACGCCTTCGAAAACAGAGGATCTATAAGTAAAATAGTGTACGTGACCCGTCAAAATTGATGGATAAATATATTGATACATATGCAAATAATTATATGCAATCCCCTCTCACCAGGGTATGACTACCTCCTATTCCCTCTTTTTCCTAGGGACGGGAAGGACAGAACGTGACTGGAAATATATATATATATATATATATATATATATATATATATATATATACATATACACACATATATATATATATATATATATATATATATATAAAACAAATATATATATATATATATTTATATATATATATGCATATATATACATACATATACATTATATAGATATATATATATATATATATATATATATATATATATATATGTATATATATATATATATATATATATATATATATATATATATATATATACCCAGGTCCTTGCTCTTTATTATATAGGGGAGATGTCTTCTGCAGTCAGCAATGTATGATCTACGAAAAAATACTTGCTCAACATTTTTCAATAAGAATCTCCCTAATATAATAAAGACGTCTCTTGCTATATACTGTATATATATATATATATATATATATATATATATATATATATATGTATATATATATATATGTATTATGGAGAAGAGTAGTCATACCCTGGTGAGAGGGGGGTACCACGAAAGGTACAATCGGAAACCACAATTTCCCACAAATTGCCAAACCAATGGGTCGTAGTTAAGAAATAGGGGTTTGGCAAGGGTTAAACCTCTGTGCTTGTGTGTGTGCATATATATCTAAATATTTAGACGTAATTTTTGACGGGTCGCGTGCACCAGTAGTATATAGATATGGACGTAGAGAAAGGAGAGGCTAAAGCCCCTTAGAAGTTTACATATTAATCTATAAATGGAATGCCAGAATCAATCCCCTCTTGTTGGATTCGTCTGGGCATTTCTCATTTAATAAGATAACGTGTAATTAACATTTACATATATCAAAGTTATATGGTACCTTTGTTACAAGGCATTGGA
The DNA here is from genome assembly GCF_036898095.1 of Palaemon carinicauda. Classification (NCBI taxonomy): domain Eukaryota; kingdom Metazoa; phylum Arthropoda; class Malacostraca; order Decapoda; family Palaemonidae; genus Palaemon; species Palaemon carinicauda. The sequence goes on along the minus strand of NC_090750.1, from coordinate 58,702,345 downwards.
GAGGGTGCATCGGCCAACCGACCCCTTAATGTAGGGACATCGGTAGGAAAGAAGAAGAGAGATGGCGCATCTGGCAACCGACCCTTTAATGTAGAGACAACGGTAGGAAAGAAGAAGAGAGATGGCTCATTAGGCAACCGACCCTTTACTGTAGGCATAATTGTCTGGGAAAGAAGAAGAGAGAGGGCACATCAGGCAACCAGCCCTTTAATGTAAGCATAGCGATCTGGGAAAGAAGAAGAGAGAGAGCGCATCAGGCAACCGACCCTTTAATGTAGGCATAACGGTCTGGGAAAGAAGAAGAGAGAGGGCGCATCAGGCAACCGACCCTTTGATGTAGGTATAACGGTCTGGGAAAGAAGAAGAGAGAGGGCGCATCAGGCAACCGACCCTTTGATGTAGGTATAATTGTCTGGGAAAGAAGAAGAGAGAGGGCGCATCAGGCAACCGACCCTTTGATGTAGGTATAACGGTCTGGGAAAGAAGAAGAGAGAGAGCGCATCAGGCAACCGACCCTTTAATGTAGGCATAACGGTCTGGGAAAGAAGAAGAGAGAGAGCGCATCAGGCAACCGACCCTTTAATGTAGGCATAACGGTCTGGGAAAGAAGAAGAGAGAGAGCGCATCAGGCAACGGAGCCCTTAATGTAAAGATAACTGTGGGAAAAAAGAAGAGAGAGTGCACATCTGGCAACCGACCTTTTAATGTAGGGATAACAGTGGGAATGAAGAAGAGAGAAGGCTAATCAGGCAACCGACCCCTTAATGTAGGGTTAAGTGGGAAAGAAGAAGAGAGAGGGTGCATCAGGCAACCGACCCCTTAATGTAGGGTTAAGTGGGAAAGAAGAAGAGAGAGGGTGCATCAGGCTACCGACCCCTTAATGTAGGCATAATGGTCTGGGAAAGAGGAAGAAGAAGATCTATCTATCGTATTGGTGAGTTATAGGTTGATTTGGAATTTTGACTCATTGATTTATTTAAATTGCTATCTCGGTTGAATCTGGATGGGCTTGTGTATGTGTTTGTATTCTAAAAGGATTATTAGTTCTCTAGGAATTACCGAACAAAAACAAGCCCTTATAAGGACATTTATGATAATCACAATACAGCAACGAGTTGACTCATCGGTCACGTAAAAATGGAGCGAGTATGTTCTCACTCAAATCCCTGTATGCTGTTTGTAATAGTGTCATGTAATGAGTACTAAATATGGGTATCAATATGGATGAGAGTAATGGCAACAACGAGTCCCCTAGTTACATAACTAACGAACAGTTTTAGCAGTCTTACCTCGATAATAGGCTCTAATTTAGCGCTTCGAATTAACGAGGGGTGAATGGTTATTGCGTTCTGTTATAGAACGGGATGGTCAGTACCTTGAACCAATCCTTGCAGTCGG
>NC_090750.1:58690947-58693447 GCF_036898095.1 Palaemon carinicauda | reverse complement strand
AATAATAATGATGATGATGATGATAATAACAATAATAATAATATAAACGACAAAGAAAATGACTGAAACGAAATTCACCTAATCAGCGGTTTTGTTTATGAAACCATTCTATTTATGGATATTTTCCCGACGACTTATGTTCATTTGAAACGTCTTTACTGATTGCTTCTATCTTATGGAATAAAATGACAGGAATTGACTTATCTTGGGATTACGCTGAAGGACGATATCCTACGAATTAATTATAGTCAGTGAATCTTTACGTTGAGTTCTCATGCTTGAGGGTACACTAGGACACGCTATTCTATCTTTTTCTCTTCCTCTGATTTTTTTTGAAGTTTTTATAGTTTATATATGATAAATCTAATTTAGTGTTGGTAATTTTCTTAAAATATTTAAATTCAATTGTTATTATTTCTCTCTTAGTTTATTTATTTGCATGTTTCCTCTCCTCACTGGGCTACTTTTCCCTGTTGGAGCCCTTGGGCTTATAGCATCGTGCTTTTCCAACTAGAGTTGTGGCTTATTTCCTCGTTTCCTTTCCTCCTTGGGCTATTTTTCCCTGTTGGAGCCCTTGGATTTATAGCATCCTGCTTTTCGAAATAGGTTTGTAGCTTATTTCCTTGTTTCCCTCACTTACTGGGCTATTTTTTCTTGTTGGAGCCCTTGTGTTTATAGCATCCTGCTTTTCCAACTAGGGTTGTGGCTTATTTCCTCGTTTCCTTTCCTCATTGGGCTATTTTCCCCTGTTGGAGCCCTTGGATTTATAGCATCCTGCTTTTCGAAATAGGTTTGTAGCTTATTTCCTTGTTTCCCTCACTTACTAGGCTATTTTATCTTGTTGGAGCCCTTGTGTTTATAGCATCCTGCTTTTCCAACTAGGGTTGTAGCTTATTTTCTTGTTTCCTTTCCTCACTGGGCTATTTTTTCTCGTTGGAGCCCTTGAGCTTATAGCATCCTGCTTTTTCAACTAGGATTGTCGCTTATTTCCTTTTTCTTTCCTCACTGGGCTATTTTTCCCTGTCGGAGACCTTGGCCTTATAGCATCCTGCTTTTCCAACCAGGGTTGTTGCTTATTTCCTTGTTTTTTTTTCTTCACTGGGCTATTTTTCCCTGTCGGAGCCCTTGGCCATATGGCATCCTGCTTTTCCAACTAGGGTTGTTGCTTATTTCCTTTTTTTTTTCTTCACTGGGCTATTTTTCCCTGTCGGAGCCCTTGGCCTTATAGCATTCTGCTTTTACAACTAGGTGGGCTTATAGCATCCTGCTTTTCCAACTAGGTGGGCTTATAGCATCCTGCTTTTCCAACTAGGTGGGCTTATAACATCCTGCTTTTCCAACTAGTGTTGTAGCTTATTTTCTCGTTTCCTTTCCTCACTGGGCTATTTTTCCTCGTTGGAGCCCTTGAGCTTATAGCATCCTGCTTTTCCAACTAGGATTGTAACTTATTTCCTCTTTTTCTTTCCTCACTGTGCTATTTTTTCTTGTCGGAGACCTTGGCCTTATAGCATCCTGCTTTTCCAACTAGGGTTGTTGCTTATTTCCTTGTTTTTTTTCTTCACTGGGCTATTTTTCCCTGTCGGAGCCCTTGGCCTTATAGCATTCTGCTTTTCCAACTAGGTGGGCTTATAGCATCCTGCTTTTCCAACTAGGTGGGCTTATAGCATCCTGCTTTTCCAGCTAGGGTTGTAGCTTAGCTACTACTACTACTACTACTACTACTACTACTACTACTGCTACTACTACTACTACTACTACTACTAATAATAATAATAATAATAATAATGATAATAAAGGAATTTATCTTTCATTTGACTCAAATCAGGATCTGCGTTCTTCTTCTTCTTCTCCATTTCGTGTAAGAAAAGGGGGTTTCTCTCTTGTGTGTGCTCGCAGAAGAGAGCTTTAGACGCAAATTGATAATGTTTTTCCTCGCAGCTGGATAGATTCGTGCTGATCAGCACGCAAGGCCGCTTTTGATGGAAATCGTCGGAGAGAAGATTGAAAAAGAAAGTCTTTAATACGGAGACCGGGGGATCGTGACTGAAAATGCGGGAGAGGAACAATGAAGGAACAATGAATTTCGGAAACAGTTGATTACTTCTGGAAGACGGAGTAATAAACGGATCAACGCCATGGAACTGGAAGGGTGAAATGGAATTTTTTCTTCTCTAGAGGCCTATTGGCGAACAGTCTAATGGCGCTGTCTGTTCCAGGCTAGATTTAGCAAGGAAAACAAAGTCCTGGAATATACATGAATGTGGGGTAAATAGCTGGGAGAAGAGAGACCTTACTTTTGTTAAATTGTGGTCATAGATTTATCATCATCATCATCATCATCATCATTATTATTATTATTATTATTATTATTATTATTATTATTATTAGCTAATCTACAACCCTACCTGGAAAACCATTATGATACAAGCCCGCGGGATCCAACAAGGAAAAAAACAGCCCGATGAGGAAGGAAAATAGGGAAATAGATAAACTATATGAG
>NC_090750.1:58668447-58683447 GCF_036898095.1 Palaemon carinicauda | reverse complement strand
TATGTATATATATATATATATATATATAAATATATATATATATATATATATATATATATATATATATATAATATATATATAATTATATATAGATTATATATATATATATGTATTTCAAATAAGCCATATATATTAATACATTAAAGTCTGGATTCTCTTAACGACCTCGGGATCAGAGCCCAAGGCGGAACCGCCCAAAGACTATGATATCGGACCGGCGGGGATTTGAACCCTCGCCAGGATATCTGTATGCCAGTGACCATACCACTCCTTCGTGGCGGAGTGGTATGGTCACTGGCATACAGATATCCTGGCGAGGGTTCAAATCCCCGCCGGTCCGATATCATAGTCTTTGGGCGGTTCCGCCTTGGGCTCTGATCCCGAGGTCGTTAAGAGAATCCAGACTTTAATGTATTAATATATATGGCTTATTTGAAATATGAAAGAAACACGTTTAAATGTGCAAAAAATTTATCATATATATGTATATATATACATATATATATACATAAATTATATACACACACATACATATATATATATATATATATATATATATATATATATATATATATATATGTATATATATATATATATATATATATATATATATATATATATATATATATATATATATATATACATATATATATATATATATGTATGTATATATATATATATATATATATATATATATATATATATATATATATATATGTATATATAATTTATGTATATATATTATTTTCCATTTTTATGCTGAATATAAAAAAGCTTGAAATATGTGGCATAAATTCTTTTGGCATTTTAATGCGTGTTGTGTGTCCATTTACCTAAATATTTTGCCTTGCATAAGACATTGCCTTGACAAAAGAAGGTGCTGACCTTAGAGAGAGAGAGAGAGAGAGAGAGAGAGAGGGAGAGAGAGAGAGAGAGAGAGAGAGAGAGAGAGAGAGAGAGAGAGAGAGAGAGAGAGAGAGAGAGAGACTTTCTCTTTCTGAATCTCCGCCCAACATTAAATATCCAAGGCAAATTGTAGAGAGAGAGAGAGAGAGAGAGAGAGAGAGAGAGAGAGAGAGAGAGAGAGAGAGAGAGAGAGAGATTTACTCCATCAAAATCTCCTCCCAACATTAAATATCCCAGGCAAATTGTAGAGAGAGAGCGAGAGAGAGAGAGAGAGAGAGAGAGAGAGAGAGAGAGAGAGAGAGAGAGAGAGAGACTTACTCCTTCTAAATCTGCTCCCAACATTAAATATCCCAGGGCAAATTGTATCATTGGGCGAAGGAAATAATCTTCCCTTATCATGTGATGATTAGACGAAAAATCCTCTCTTCGACTTAATCTCAGTTTTGGTTGGAGTAATTACGAAAGCAGTCGAGCAAAAAGTAAGCATCGGGGGACATGCGATCTCCTCAATGTTCAAATATAGTAAGTAATTATTCTGTTGGGTGGAAAAAAAATATGTGCTTTCCTTAGCTCCCAGCCCCTTGCTATCAGGCCCGAGTTCGGATAAAAGATGAGGGTAAGATGTAATGATATTGGGGTTGTTTGGATAACGATTTGTGTATGCAAAATTGTATTTAATCACTTCATCAGATTGGGATTAAATATATTTTAGTTGGGGTTGTAAGAACAGGTATATATAAAAGTTAAAGTTGCGGGTTTTAGGTCTCCCCTGAGACGATCTTCATCATCTCCTCGGACGACCATGAGCCAGCAGGGACTATCATTAGCCCCCTCTAACCGCCCCCCCCCCCCGAGGTGCCACCCTGGGGAGTACCCCAGGGTGAAGGTCTCACACTATTCGTGTCTTAGAAGGGACGCGAACTCGGGACCTCTGAAACGGAAGCCCGCGACGCTACCAACTGTGAAAGCAAGTAGGTATATTTGGATGTGGTTATGAATATGGTTGATCTAATTTTAGTGGGTTTTGCGAACAAATGAATATATTTAATTATGATTATTGCGAAGTTCATATATATATATATAAATATGAATCGATTGCAAATGATGGTAATATATTTCACAATAAAAAGTACCAATATGAATATGGCGAGTCTAATTCAAGTGGGTTTTACGAACTAATAAACATATTTCATTGTAACTAAGACAATGTTTATATATATGTGACTCGATTGCAAGGGTTGATAAATACAGTTTAATATACAAATGTTACGGAGGCCTTTTTAATATATATTTCAATATTATTAGAACTAATAGATATATCTTACAAGTCTTTTTGATATGAATATATTTAACTGAGTTTACGAGAGCCGGTGATGGGACACCGTAAATTACCATCATTCATTCGGCAGTTTTTGCTAATTTAGAACATTGGTCGTAAAGCGACATAGATGGAATACCTTCGTCGTAAATCGAGATCTCATTCGTCGTTAACCTGGCCCGATTTTGTTGTAAGTCGAGACCCAGTTCGTCGTAAATCGAGAACTTGGAATTAAATCTCAGATTACGGTATATAAATCCGGTGATCCCCAGTGACAAAACATTACGCCAGTTGATTTTTGCCGGAAGCTTAATCCCCAATAAGGATAATGAAGCAGCCATCTTGCGAGGTAATGGACGTCGGCTTAGGAGGGATTGATCGAGGCATCGAAAAATGGCCAGCTCTTTGAAATCAGCAATGTGCCAATCATAAGGATTAAATTACATCTTTTTTTGCCACATGGGGAGGTGTGGGGAATGGCTACGGGGTTTGGGGAAGGGCGTTTGGGGAGGGGGGGGGGAGTTGCTAGGGGAATGAGGGGAGTGAGATAATCATGGTAATTTGTTGAGAACAACCTACAAAGTCTTGAACTTATCATGCAAGAGTTGAAACGCACGGTTGAGAAAGTAGTTTCTCGGCCATTTTTTTTTGTCTTGATAAAGAAATCTTATGTAAATATCGTCATAATTAGATGCTTAATTCCTTATTTATGATAATAAATAATAAATATGACATATCTGTTTTTGACGTTGTTAATAGTTTTTATAGGACGTATCTGTTTTGACGCTGTTACTGTTTTTAGAATGATATATTGTTAATTTATTCTCATCATTTATTTATTTCCTTATTTCCTCTCCTCACTGGGCTATTTTTCCCTGTTGGAGCCCTTGGGCTTATAGCATCTTGCTTTTCTAACTAGGATTGTAGCTTAGCTAGTAATAATAATAATAATAATAATAATAATAATAATAATAATAATAATAATAATAATAATAATAATAATAATAATAATAATAAAACACAGGTTACGAAATGAGACTTGCCAAAATTTTTCATTATTATTATACCTTATCTATTTTTTAAACAATATTAATTAAATATCTTCATATTTAGATGCTTAATTCCTCATTTATGTTAACATGAAATGATTATGATACGAGATTTGCGAAAATTTCATTACCATTATATCTTAATTTGATAAGCCATGACAAGAATTTGAAAAAGTGCTGTATTTGTACACGCAATATTTGTGTTATTTTCAGGAAGATAACACTTTTTGTAAAGTCTTTGTCTGGTGAGCAGGTAGAAATAAGTTTGGTTTTATAGATTATATATGTGACTGTTCTATCTTAGAATATAAATTTTCTATTCATTACTTACAGTATATACAGTTTACTTTCCATTCCCTTATTTCCTTCCCTCACTGGGCTACTTTCCCTGTTGGAGCCCTTGGGTTTGTAGCATTCTGCTTTCCCAACCAAGGTTGTAGTCTTCAAGTAATAATTGTGATGTCTTAAATTGAAATATATTAAATTTTCTATTCATTACTTACAGTATATACAGTTTACTTTCCATTCCCTTATTTCCTTCCCTCACTGGGCTACTTTCCCTGTAGGAGCCCTTGGGCTTGTAGCATTCTGCTTTCCCAACCAGGGTTGTAGTCTTCAAGTAATAATTATGATATCTTAAATTGAAATATCTTAAATTTTTCATTCATTACTTACAGTGTATACAGTTTAATTTCTATTACTTATTTCCTACCCTCACTGGGCTACTTTCCCTGTTGGAGCCCTTGGGCTTATAGCATTCTGCTTTTTCAACCAGGGTTGTAGCTTGGCTAGTAATAATAGTGATAATATCATAAAACAAATCTTCAAGAAATATATAATTTTTAATCATATACTAGTCACGATAATGATATGTGAAGAACAATTAATTTTAGAATTTTGGTAAGCCACTGAATTTTTTTTTTTTTTTTTTTTTTAATATTGCAATCATACGAAATTTACTCCTAGATTTTGTTGGTCACTAAGAGCATATAAATTCATATAATAGCATTTCTAAAACCTGTCACTATTGATTATTATCTTTTTCTTTAATCAATCGTGCACAAACATCTATTTCCTAAGATGCCTAGTTAACTTCTCGTGTATTTTATTTATTTCCTTATTTCCTTTCCTCACTGGGCTATTTTTCTATTTAGAGCCCCTTAGCTTATAACATCGGGCTTTTCCAACTAGGGTTATAGCTTAGCTAATAATAATAATAATAATAATAATAATAATAATAATAATAATAATAATAATAATAATAATAATAATATCTTTGATCGCATATGAAATGAAATAAATTTATTATCGTTCCATCTGAATTTCTATTCAACCATTGAATCTACTATAGGTAATATCAACATCGTACTTTTAAATTTAAATTTTTGATTCTCATTACAAGCAGCATTGCATGTATGATTGAAATATTTTTTATCGGAATTTTGATAGTTTTTTTGATAATTAGATTCACAAGATATTAAGAATATCTAATGAGCTAGAAAAGGTTAAATTACTCAAATCGTATAGATGATATTGCTTGAATTTCTGATAATTAAAATTCTCGTTACTTACGACGAACCTTGCCCTGTTGAAAAACGTAATTTTTACGGTTTGGTGACCGCAATATCACTAGTTTTTAAAATCGGTAAATGCCTGGCAACATTTATTCCAGGATTTTTATCCGTAATTTTTACGGTACATTTTTAACAGTGTAGTAAGATTTTGTAAATCAAATTTGATTATATTCAGATTCGTAGAGTAATATAGTAGGAGTAGATTTCATAATTTGTAATTGATGCAAAGGGTAAGTTATCATAATGGGGTTCGTAAGGCGATAATTTAACTATGAGTACAGTAAATTATATGCATAAATCTCAGATGGAAATTTACCATATCCTTACATACACATTACATATATATATATATATATATATATATATATATATATATATATATATATGTATATATATATGTATATATATATATATATATATATACATATATATACATTATATATATATATATATATATATATATATATATATATATATATATATATATACATACATATATATATATATATATATATATATATGCATATATATACATTATATATATGTATATATATATATTACACACACACACACACATATATATATATTTATATATATATATATGTATATATATATATATATATACATATATATATATATATATATATATATATATATATATATATATATATATGTATGTATATATATATAAATAAATACATATACATATATATATATATATATATATCAAGAACAAATAATTGCAGGCGTTTCAAATCCACCACGGGACATAGGCCTCAGACATGTCCTTATTCATATCTGGGGTTTGACCATTGTCATCGCCACGCTAGCCACTGCAGATTGATGTTGGTGAGAGACTTTGGTCTGATCACTCGAAGCAAACCAACCTAGTATGGGTGTTCCTGACTATTACATCTTTGCTGGTCATGGCGATACACAAACCGTTTCACCACATTAAGAGAGAGAGAGAGAGAGAGAGAGAGAGAGAGAGAGAGAGAGAGAGAGAGAGAGAGAGAGAGAGAGTTACACAAGATTTTGGATGTCTCAAAGACTTTTTAGTCCAATCCGGGAGACTCCATTTGCTCTTGGGTAGTGCGATTTAGTTTAAAGCATTTAGAGAGTTCTTTTGATCTTGTCTAACTTATTCTTGATCTCGTTTACCGTGTCACTGTTTACCACATCTGCTGGAAGTCTTTTCCATATATTTGCTATTTTGTATATAAGGAAATTACCACATTGAGGGGTGTTTAAAGGTTCAAAGGCCTCTCATGAATAACAGAGGCAAGGGACAGTGACATCACCCTATCGAGAAGGACAATACCCTAGAGACTGACCATATATACATATGATTAGCGTCTAAGCCCCCTCTCCACCCAAGCTAGGGCTAAGGAGGGCCAGGCAATGGCTGCTGATGACTCAGCGGATAGACCTATAGGCTCCCCTAAACTCCCCATCCTTAGCTCACAAGGATAGTGAGATTGCAGCGACCAAAGAAACTAACGAGTTTGAGCAGGACTCGAACCCCAGTCTGGCGTTCACCAGTCACGGACGTTACCACATCGGCCACCATATCCCTGTTGTACCTTTTCAATTCCAGTTTGTATCCGATACCTCTGGGCTGAGAGAGAGAGAGAGAGAGAGAGAGAGAGAGAGAGAGAGAGAGAGAGAGAGAGAGAGAGAGAGAGAGAGAGAGGGTTATAATCCAGCCCAACAGCTGCTCGTAGTTTCTCATTTGATTAACATGAGCAGGATCTAATGGATGTGGAAACTGACTCGAGAGCCAAATGAGGGAACAACCTCTTGCCTTCCTGAATACCAAAGGGGCATCGAGGCCCTTCGTCCCATTATATACCCTCGGACAACCTTTCCAAGTGAAACTGGATTGCTGATAATGCCCACGTATTACACGAGCGTATTTTCTTATTTATTCTTGTATATTTATTCATTACATTTTCTTTGCTTGATTATAAGAAATGAAATGGAAAACCTGTATTACTATACTGTATTTCAGAGGCTTTTCCTGGGTAATAAGGGTTAACTTTGGAAATTTTATCAACTATCATATGTCATATCTCGGTCTACGAAAGCTTTCATTCAGTTCCTTATCTTGGTTTATAGAAGCTTTCATTCAGTTCCATAACTTGGTTTATAGAAGTTTCATTCAGTTCCGTATCTTGTTTGTAGGAGCTTTTATTCAGTTCCATAACTTGGTTTATAGAAGCTTTCATTCAGTTCCATATCTTGGTTTATAGAAGCTTTCATTCAGTTCCATATCTTGGTTTAAAGAAGCTTTCATTGAGTTCCGTATCTTGGTTTATAGAAGCTTTTATTCTGTTCCATATCTTGTTTATAGAAGCTTTCATTCAGTTCCATATCTTGGTTTATAGAAACTTTCATTCAGTTCCATATCTTGGTTTATAGAAGCTTTCATTCAGTTCGTTATCTTGGTTTATAGAGGCTTTTATTAAGTTCCATATCTTGGTTTATAGAAGCTTTCATTCAGTTCCATATTTTGGTTTATAGAAGCCTTCATTCAGTTCCATATCTTGGTTTATAGAAGTTTCATTCAGCTCCATATCTTGGTTTATAGAAGCTTTCATTCAGTTCCATATCTTGGTTTATATAAGCTTTCATTCAGTTCCATATCTTGGTTTATAGAAGCTTTCATTCAGTTCCATATCTTGGTTTATATAAGCTTTCATTCAGTTCCATATCTTGGTTTATAGAAGTTTCATTCAGTTCCGTATCTTGTTTGTAGGAGCTTTTATTCAGTTCCATATCTTGGTTTATGGAAGCTTTCATTCAGTTCCATATCTCGGTCTACGAAAGCTTTTATTCAGTTCCTTATCTCAGTTTATAGAAGATTTTATTAAGTTCCATATCTTGGTTTACATTCGCTTTTTATTCAGTTCCTGAATATATTCGTATAATACTAAATAAAATCTGGGTATTGGGTATAGATATGTAGAATAACTGAGTGATAGAGTCAGATAGATAGAAAAAAAACCTTATGAAAGAACGAAGAGATTATCAAAAATATCTACCAGATCTATTATTAACAATAAAGAAATGATGGAGGTAGTCCAAAACAAAAGGATTTTCCATGAATAACAAGATCCTAATACTAAAATTTAGTTTTTAATACAACAAAATCGTGTGACGTATGAAATTTGGGTAAAAATTATTTTTCATACAGTTATTTAACCAAATCCTGTGACCAACTGTTCAAATATTATGAAATGAACTAAAAAAAATTATCCATATTGAGGTTTAACAAAATCATGTTGGTTAGTATTCTCTGTCTGTCTGTCAGATTGCCTTACCTTTGTGTAAGACACGGGCTCTTGTCTTAGGCAGCCCGTAAAGTTAGTATTCAAATATTATGAAATTAGATAGAAATAGTTTTTATGTATATAATTAGCTAAAAATAGTTTTTATGTAATAAGCTAGAAATAGCTTTATGAAATTAGCTAAAAATGTTTTTTTTATGAAGTTAGGTAAAAATAGTTTTTATGTAATTAGCTAAAAATAGTTATATGAAATTAGCTAAAACAGTTTTTATGAAATTAGCTAAAAATCTTTTTCTTATGAAATTAGCTAAAAATAGTTTTTATGTAATAAGCTAAAAAATAGTTTTTATGTAATAAGCTAGAAATAGATTTATGAAATTAGCTAAAAATAGTTTTTTTTATGAAATTAGCTAAAAATGTTTTTTTTATGAAATTAGCTAAAAATAGTTTTTAAGTAATTAGCTAAAATAGTTGTATGAAATTAGCTAAAACAGTTTATATGAAATTAGCTAAAAATCGTTTTCTTATGAAATTAGCTAAAAATAGTTTTTATGTAATAAGCTAAAAATGGTTTTTCTGTAATAAGCTAGAAATAGATTTAGGAAATTAGTTAAAAATTGTGTTTTTATGAAATTAGCTAAAAATAGTTTTTATGTAATTTGCTAAAAATAGTTGTATGAAATTAGCTAAAACAGGTTTTATGAAATTAGCTATAAATATTTTTTTATGCAATTAGCTAAAAATAGTTGTATGAAATTAGCTGAAACAGTTTTTATGAAATTAGCTAAAAAATGGTTTTCTATGCAATAATTTAACATGATCCTACTATTACTTAGTGTTCAAGTATTAAGAAATCAGCTAAAACAATTTTCCATAAAGTAATTCAACCTAATACTATGGCTTAGTGGTAAAGTATTATGATATTAGCTAAAATATAATTTACCACATGGTAATTTAACAAGAATCTGTTACTTAGTGTTCATGTATTATGAAATTAGCTAAACATAATTTATCATAAAGTAATATAACAAGATCTTATGACTTGGCGCTTAAGAATTATGCAATTAGCTAAAACAACTAATTAAAAATAATTACTCTTTTTCTGATGTATCAATAAATAAATCCCTTTCTTATCTTCTCTCTTGATTTCAATAATATATAATTCATGACGTCAAAATCTAATGTTACGAGAAAAATTGGCATGAAGCAAAATATATTTTCACATATGGTTAGATATATACACGATGTTTTTATTGTTCAATATGTAATTCTTCTAGGTAGGATTAAAACGTGAACATATTCTGTCTTACTTTGGACAGTGGAATAATAATAATAATAATAATAATACTAATAATAATAATAATAACAACAGAAAAATGAAAAAATAATAAACAAAATAAACAAAATAAGCAAGATAAAAAATAAAAAGAAAATAAGAAAATAAAAAAAATAAGAAAATGAAAAAAAAAATAATAATACTAATAATAATAATAAAAACAGAAAAAAGAAAAAATAAACAAAATAAGCAAGATAAAAAATAGAAAAATAAATAGAAAAATAAAGAAAATAAAAATTAAGAAAAAAAAATATGAAAATAATAATAATAATAATAATAATAATAATAATAATAATAATAATAATGATAATAATAATAATAATAAAAAAGATCTGAATACTTGAAGTAATCTAGCACTTGGTAAACCTCAGTACGTTTTTTTTTTTTTTTTTTTTTTTTTGCAATGATGATATATCCACTCCCATTCAAATGAGTTATCAAGTTTCCCCCTTTCTTTATTCAAATTTCTTCGTTTCCTTAGATACAGGTCGTTTTCAGAACATTAAATCCCCGGATATATGCTGTGATGTGAACTTATATTTTAGTGAATATTGCATATTTTATTGAATATTGAATATTTTATTGAATATTCTATTAAATTTTTTACTATCAATGATAAAGCAAGAAACAAAAAGGCTGTGTTGAGTGAATAGTTTATCAACGTAAACCTTTATACCCTATAATACCTAATGTAAATTTTCTGGAATAAAGGTATTTGTTATTATTATTATTATTATTATTATTATTATTATTATTATTATTATTATTATTATTATTATTATTATTATTATTATTGTCATCAATTGATAATAATAATAATAATAATAATAATAATAATAATAATAGAACCAAAATATTGTTATTATTATTATTATTATTATTATTATTATTATTATTATTATTATGATGATGATTATTATTATTATTATTAATTAATTAATTAACAATGATAATAATAATAATAATAATAATAATAATAATAATAATAATAATAGAACCAAATTATTATTATTATTATTATTATTATTATTATTATTATTATTATTATTATTATTATTATCATTGTTATTGTTATTATCAATTAATAATAATATTAATAATAATAATAATAATAATAATAATAATAATAATAATAATAATAATAATAATAATAATAATAATAATAATAATAATAATAGAACCAAATTATTATTATTATTATTATTATTATTATTATTATTATTATTATTATTATTATTATCATTATTATTATTATTATTATTATCATTGTTATTGTTATTATCAATTAATAATAATAATAATAATAATAATAATAATAATAATAATAATAATAATAATAATAATAATTTGGTTCTATTATTATTATTATTATTATTATTATTATTAATTGATAATAATAATAATAATAATAATAATAATAATAATAATAATAATAATAATAATAATTTGGTTCTATTATTATTATTATTAATTGATAATAATAATAAAAATAATAAGAAGAAGAATAATAATATTATTAATTAATAATAATAATAATAATAATAATAATAATAATATTAATAATAATAATAATAATAATAATAATAATAATAATAATAATAATAGAACCAAAAATTCTTTTTGCGTGTAATTAGTTATAAAAAATTTGATCCTCACAATGTTCGTAGTTATAGATATTAATATTATCAAAATCTTTATCAATGAATGTCGATATCGTTATCAATACCATTATAATGAAACAATGACAACAACTTCGGAAAAATGAATGAATCAATCTTTAATTGCTAAAGTATCCTATATGCAGATATGAGCTACAAGAATATATATATATATATATATATATATATATATATATATATATATATATATAGATATATATACATATATATATATATATATATATATATATATATATATATATATATATATAATATATATAAAAAGAATATCAAAGAAAGAAAAAATATATGAACTACAAGATATATGTATCTATCTATATATATAGATATATATAAAGAATATATGAACTACAAGAATATGAAAAAAAAAATATATATGAACTACAAGAATATAAAAAAAGAAAAAAAAATTACTCAGGATCACATTTTTTTTTTTCTACTAGTGTGCAATGTTCTACAAGTGGCTCCTCATGTAGATAAGTGTTTTCCGAGTCACTTAAAGACATTATTCATTTATGAAATGTTATCTTCGGCAGTAAGAATTCACTGTGATAAAAACAATGCTTTTTTTAGGAGTCTCGCAGCTGAGATGTTTGACACTGCTCTATGCAGCAAAAAACTTCAAAGAACAAACACAAAGAGACGAGTTCTTTCGGCGAATATCGGTGAAAGTTATCAGCTGTTCCAACGGAAAGTTGGATTTTACTACCAGTAGATACAAGAACATAGAATGACATATAATGCGATGGAGATTAAATATTAACCTCAACACTACTTAAAAAACCTCGTGAATTTAATCGGAAATTCTCCGTGAGAATATACTGTTCTCAGCCATATTTCAGTAAGATACAGGCGACCGTAATTTTACCCTCCTTTGTTATTATCTTTTACGGGTTGGTGACCGCAATATCACTCCTTTACGTCAATATATTAGTTTATAAAACGGTAAATGCTTGGCAATATTTATTCTAGGATTTTTACGGAATTTTTTTACGGCAAATTTTTTTACAGTTTAGAGAATAAATACAAAGGCAGAGACTAGTTCTTATCAGCTGTTTAAAAGTTTAAAGGCCGCTTATGAATGGCAGAGGCAAGGGGCAGTGACACTACCCTATATCAAGCAGGACAGTACCCTAGAGACTGACCATATATACATATGATCAGCGTCCAAGCCCCTTCTCCACCAAAATTAGGACCAGCGAGGGCTAGGCAATGTCTGCTGATTACTCAGCAGCTAGACATATGGCCTCTCCGAAACCCCACGTCCTTAGCTCACAAGGATGGTGAGGTTGCAACTACCAAAAGAAACTAAAAAGTTTGAGGAGCGGGACTGGAACCCCAGTCTGTTATTACCAGTCAGGGATGTTGCCGCATCGGCTACCACAACCGTATCGGAAAGAAGGATCTTAATAATAGTAGATAAAAGAACATAGAATGGCATATGATGCGTTGGAGATTAAATATTAATATCCACACAAGCGACATCAAAAGAACGAAAATGGAGAGATATGTATCCGTATTAAGTTGTACAATAGCTACTGAGTAACGAAAGCAAAGTCCCACAGCTGTTCAGTATCGAGGAAAAACTAAACAAAGCTTTGTCATGAAAGAACCATAATTTAATGTGAAATTCTCCGTAAAAATATACTGTTCTCAACCGCATTTCAGTAAAATACAGGCGACCGTAATTTTACTTTACTTTGTTATTATTTTTTACGGGTTGGTGACCGTAACATCAATCCTTTACGTCTATATATCCGTTTTTAAAACGGTAAAAATCCTGGAATATTTGTTGCCAGACATCAACCTTTTTTTAATGCGAATTTCTAACAGTGTACAGATGTGGAAGAGATAAAAAGAATAGATTTAAACTTATGGCTACAGTCTAAAGGAGATATCATTGCTAGTTGATAAGGACGAAACTATGAACATACACTAGTGAATACACTCAATGATAGACAATTCCTAGCTGTTGTTAAGTCAATACCCGAATATCAGATTTTAAAACGCTGTAAAAGAAGGGAATAGACGTTACAGTAATACATAAATAACCATTTTCTGAATGGGATAACTTAATGTGTTGAAAGGGTTTTTATGTATCGCCATGATCAGCAAAGCTGTACTAGTCAGGGTCACCATAAATGCTGCGAGCGATATGACTAAAGTCTCTACTATCACCAATCTTTAGTGGTCAGCGTGGTGATGAGATGGGCAAACCCCATACATGAATAAGAACATGTCTGAGGCCTCTGTCCTGCACTGGACTAGAAACGGTTGCATTTGTTGTTGTTGTTGTTGTTGAACCTGGTTTTCCTTTGCTGTTAAGCTAAGAGGGTAATTTCAATTTAATAACAATAAAAATATGAAATATGATAAATCCATGAACGAACTGTTATAAAATTGGTAAATATTAAAGACGCCACAGGCCTTCTTCTACTGAGAAATATAAGTATCGTTACACGCAGACAATGGTAGACATATCTGCAACTATTTCTGCTTGGGAAGACAGGAAACTATACTGATGTTAGTCAAGTGTGGTGGTGGCCTGGTGGTTGCGTCCTTGCCTGGTGATTGCAAGACTGGGGTTCGAGTCCTGCTCAAACGCGTTAGTCCCTTTGGTGGCAGAAACCTCATCATCCTTGTGAGCTAAGGATGGGAAGTTTGGGGGAGCCTATAGTTCTATCTGCAGAGTCATAATTGCCTGAGCCTGCTTGGTCCTAGCTTCGGTGGAGAGGGGGCTTGAGTGCTGATCATGCGTAATATGGTCAGTCTCCAGGGCATTGCCCTGCTTCATAGGGAAATAATACTGTCCCTCTGTCATTCATGGGTGTCCTTTAAACATTTAAAATGTGAATGACAAACGGAACATCGAAAGAAAAAAAGAATGAATATTAGGAAGTATTCATCAATAGCAGAAAAACACTGTGATGATGCTGATATAAAAACGATAATTCATTATATATCCTAAATAAAGTTTAATACTAAAGCTTTTAGAAACATCAGCAACAGAACTGTCATCTTTAAAGAAACCAAGGAAGGGAGGTCAGACTGCCAGGGGCCAATGCTTAAAGACTTTTATGACAAGAGCAGTTATAAAGTCCACATTAAGGAGGAATCCAAAAACCCTTATACCATCAATTATTCTCCAATTCCAATGACAAGAGGTTATTATTGTGGCATTAATTCCAGCGTTCTCTTCTTCTTTTCTTATTATTGTGGTATTCATTCCAGCGCCCTCTTCTTCCTCTCTTATTATTGTGATATTGATTCCAGCGTCTTCTTTTTCTTCTCTTATTATTGTGGCATTAATTCCAGCGTCTTCTTCTTCTCTTATTATTGGGATACTGATTCTAGCGTCCTCTTCTTCCTTTCTTATTATTGTGGTATTAATTCCAGCACCCTCTTCTTCCTCGCTTATTATTGTGATATTGATTCCAGCGTCTTCTTCTTCTTCTCTTATTATTGTGGCATTAATTCCAACGTCCTCTTTTTCTTCATGTCTTATTATTGTGGCATTTATTCCAACGCCCTCTTCTTCCTCTCTTATTATTGTGGTATTAATTCCAGCGTCTTCTTCTTCTTCTCTTATTATTGAAGCATTAATTCCAACACCCTCTTCTTCTTGTTTTATTATTGTGGCATTAATTCCAACGTCTTCTTCTTCTTCTTCTATTATTATTGTGGAATTAATTCCAGCCTCCTCTTCTTCTCTTATTATCGTGGCATTAATTCCAACGTCCTCTTCTTCTTCTCTTATTATTGGGGCATTAATTCGAGAGCCCTTTTCTTCTTCTCATATCCTTAATGCTTTCCAGACTCATAGTCCCTCTAGTTTCACCCATCCCCCA